>NW_028254925.1:0-53258 GCF_964263255.1 Lissotriton vulgaris
ACGGATCATGTGGTTTGAGCAAAGATACATGAAAAACTGGGTGGATGGCATATTCCGAGGGCAAAGTTAATCTCATTGAAACTGGATTCAAAATGTTATTTATGGGAAAGGGGCCAATGAACCTAGGTTTTAGTTTCTTGGGGTCTTCAATCTGGATATTTCTGGTTGATAACCAGACGAGATCCCCTACTTTATAGGGTGGTGCTGGTGTTTTGTGTTTCAACTGATAATTTGACCTTTTGGTAATTTTTGGCTAAACTACGCTTGGCTTGTTCTTGAAATTCTCACAATTCTGTTAATCTTTCGGTCACAGCAGGCATAAATCTGGAAGGATGGCAGGAATAGATCGTGGATATAAGCCAGTTATAAAAAAAGAAAGGGGAACAGCCTAAAGCTGCATGATAGCTAATGTTGTATGAAAACTCTGCTAATGGTAGGACCTCATCCCAATGAGCCGATATAATGGAGGTTAGGCACCGTAGACTTTGTTCAAGGTATTGATTAACTTTTTCTGTCTGGCCGTCAGTCTGTGGGTGAGAAGCGGAGGATAATGCTATTTCAATTCCTAAATGTTTGCATAACTGACTCCAGAATTTTGAAACGAATTGAGGGCCCCTGTTGGAAATTATTTTACTGGGAACAGGGCCGGCCTTAGGCATGTGCAAGCTGTGCACCTGCAAAGGGCCGCCAAACCCCAGGGGCCGCCACGAGGATGGATACAATATTTGCTTGGCGGCCCCTGGCAGGGATTTGGCGGCCTCCGGCTCTCATCCCTGATTGGCAGTGGCGGTGTTCCTCACCAAGGGCGTCGGGGACTGGCAGACACCGGAAGCCGAGGATTCGAGTCTCTGCAGACTCAACCTCATACTGCTTCCCGCGTTGGCGTGTGCCTGCATTCTGTGGTGGTGGTCCTCGGAACGTACTGGAAGAAGGAAGCCTGCCATTACTGTGTCATCAACTCCCAGCGCCTGGAGCTAGACGGACACGGACAGACTGCAGAGATGAGTCTACTCTCACTTGAGTCCCGACCCGTGACAGCGAGTCAGGAGTCGAGTCTGCACTGCAGTTCACCAGGCAGCCCAGGTAAGGCCCAGGCTGCATGCGCCATCTTTCTCGCCAGACACACATTCCTCCAGCTGACAGACATACTACTGTATTAGACTGTCCCCAGCACACACACTGTGCCAGGCCTGTCTGGCAGGCACGGTTCAGGCGCCATACCAGTCTAACAGACGCACGGTCCCCAGGTCGGAGTACATACCCGTCGGCCAGGCACACGTTCCTCCTGTTGGGGTCCAGTTTCTGTGTAGACCATTCCAGGCCCGGCCCCAGCCTGAGGCCCAGCAGCACCAGCAGCAAGGTCGGCTCGGTTCAAGCCCCATCTTCTCCTGGGCCTCGCGGACGGTGGAAGGCCTCAGAGGGCGAGCTGCAGCCCTCGCCCTCCCTCACTGCTCGACCTCCACGGCCACTCAGGACCGCTACTCCTCCGTGGCCATTCGACTTCTCACTGTGGATTAATCTCCTGCACTGCCCGCCAGCGGCTCTCTGGAACAGAGTTCCTTTTACTTTTTCCTCCCTTCAGGTTCACGTCTCCCTCTCGCACTTCTTCCCACTCTGCTTTCACCGTCTATGCACCTCTCTCCCCAGCCTACCCCATAACCCCCTTAATGCCACTTATTGTCACTCTATGCCCCCACCTGCCATTTGTCTGCATTCTTTTCTCTCCCTTCGCTGGGACTTCTCTCCCTCGGTACTACCCCCTCTTCTCTATCCCTATACACACTCTCTCACTCTACTTTTTCCGCTTCTTCTACCCTGGCCGCAAATCCACCTAAACCCTCATTTACTCGCGCCGGAACTCACTGCCTCTCCCTGGTCTCAGTTCCTCTCTTGCTTCTTCCTGAGGAAATGAAAGGCGGACACAGAAACAATCCATTCTGCCTTAGGTTGGGGGGGGGATCATCCAGGGGGTGGAGGAGAGTGTCCGCACGAGTAAAGGGCATTGGCTCGCGCCAGCTGGCACAGTGTAGGGAATTAGGGCAATAGACGACAGTTGGAACTAGACAGGTAAGAAAGTTGGGGGCACAAAGTCCTTATAAAATGCAATATTCTTACTCGAAATTCTGAAGTATATTCTACAGAAGGTTTGTAAATATGCAGTTGCCGTTTTCACAATGACTCTCCATTGCACGCAGGTATGTCTGGGTTGCCTTGATGCCCTGTTGCTCTCTAGCTGACATACATTGAGTGAGATATAACCTTGCCATGGGGGGAGTCTGAGCGGTCTCCGAGGCTCAAATGTTGAGTCTGTTCCTTAAATAGCCCTGTTCGAGGCCATGTCTCTTGTGCTTGAGAAGGCTGACAGCGGGCCATGGACCACCACAGATGTGTGCTAACAACCCTAACGAAAGCTGGGAAAATGCCCCTTCCCTGTTAAGCTGGTGAAATACAGCCAGGGTCGGAGTGGATCAAAAAAAAGAGGCCCATGTACCAAAATAAAGTACCTCACTATTAGCGAAGCAGATAGCTAAAAGCGGCCAACGATTGAAAATCAGGCCCGTTTTGAACTTGTAAAGACACAATGTATATCTATTTTGCAAGGTATTAGATACTGAATATATTTATGTTTGCTGCAGGCATGGTTGTTTATCATATCAGGGAAATCAAAAGTAAAAACAAGTCCACTTGGTCATAAAACAGGCCCATAAACTGCAAAAAAAGTCCCTCACACAGGTCTGTCAGAGCAGCCTATCGGGCACTGCCTGATTGCTATAGGACAGCCCCAAGCTGAATACGGCACTCATTACAGTGAACAGCATCCTCAGAGCTACAAATAGCTACACCCCTACCACGGTCCCTACATTTGACCTTGGCCAACGAAAAAGTAAGCACTGGAAATGGGAAACAACCTTTACAACGCAACTTTTACAACGCACTACCATTACGACGAAACTTTTACAACGCAACATCCATTACAACGCATGCATTTACAACACAACCATTACAACGCATGACACTACAACGCACACCACTACAACGTATGTCATTACAACGCAGTCATTACAACGCATACCATTACAACGCATAGCATTACAACACATAGTACCCTTACACTATCCAACACTTACCCTACTGTTGCACCCCCTGGAGTTAGAATAGTAATTTTTACCCCTACACTATCCAACACTTACCTTACATGCAATGTAATGTTATGCGTTGTAATGGTATGCGATGTAATGGAATGCGTTGTAAAGGTAGTTTTTAAAAATTCGTTGTAAATGCAAACAAAAAATATAACAAAGAAGCATGAGAACAGGCAGGAAGAAGTTGCCAGCAGTGCAAGTACAAAAACACTAGGAGACATTATTTATGTTAATTCTTCTTTTAATCAGGTTGTTCAGTTGTATATAATGCCTTCTTAGTTTGTATAAAGGTAACAAAAATACTTAACCCTTTTTATTATAACTTTTCAACATGATGCACAGCAGCCACAATGCTCTACAACATAGCCAAAAGTTTTGGCTAAACACATAAGGTCCCAAAAGCGAGACCTATTGGCTATGCCAACGCATGTTTACATAGGGCTGGTGTTTGGGGGTGTCCACCTCTACCCAACAGCTGGTGTAAACAATTTATCAGTCAAATCCAGTCCTAAATACCCACTATCTTAAATTTACATAAGTGTAAGTTTTGTCAGTCAATTCATTACAACAATACCCTCAACTGAAAGGTGTATAGGAAACCACAGAAAACTGTGGGTGAAGGTGAGAAAGTCCCTCATGTGCGCTACCCCAGAAGAGCTACTGTCAGGTTCTCACCAACTTGCCCACGTTTCTCATCATTGGTAACTTTCTCACCTGTGGAAAATACAGTGTGACCAGTATAACGATAAAAGGTGAAGATAGTGATATATGTATCAAAGAAAAAGACCCCGTGTTGTGCAGGAGATAATATTTATCTCTGAATAAAATTGAGTTAAGACTCACATATATGACGTAAACCTTTTATTCAAAATCGTGAGCTTACTCAAAAGTGAAAACCAAATGCATGTTACAAACAAATTCAAGGTGAACCAACATGTTTCATTGCCTATCCTTCGTTGCGGCAATTTCGTCAGGGCTCGAGGTAGACAATCACTTTACTGACTTTATACACAGAGTGACAGGTGGCAGCCAAGGGCCCTCGTACCCGCTCTCACCATGCCAATTGCCAAAGGGTATTTTATACCATCAATATGGATCCCAAGGACCTAAAGAACTTCCGACCCATCTCCCTGCTCCCTTTCCCGGCGAAGGTCATCGAAAAGGCCGTCAACAAACAATTGACCACCTTCCTCGAAGAGAACAACATCTTGGACCCGTCCCAATCCAGATTCCATAGCAACCACAGAACCGAAACTGCCCTCATCGCCGCCACCTATGACATTAGGATCATGCTCGACAACTGAGAAACAGCGGCCCTCATCCTCCTGGACCTGTCAGCCGCTTTCGACACAGTCTGCCACCGCACACTAAAAACACGCCTCCACTACGCAGGAATCCAAGAGAAGGTCCTGGACTGGACCACCTCCTTCCTCACCGGGAGAACCCAGGGTGTCCGCCTCCCCCCTTCCGCTCCAAAACCACTGAGATCATCTGCGGCGTACCCCAAGGATCATCCCTCCGCCCAACGTTATTCAACGTATACATGGCACCGCTCGCCCACGTCACCCGACGACAGGACCTAAACATCATCTCCTATGCTGACGACACCCAGCTGATCCTCTCACTCACCAAGAACCCCCACACCGCCAAAACCAACCTCCACGAAGGAATGAAGGCCGTCGCTGACTGGATGAGGAACAGCCGTCTGAAGCTGAACTCGTACAAGACAGAGGTCCTCATCCTCGAGTCTACAACCTCAGCCTGGGACGACTCCTGGTGGCTGACAGCACTTGGAGCACCCCCTACACCCATCGACCATGGGCGAAACCTGGGGGTCATCCTCGACTCCACACTCTCCATGACAAATCTGGTCAACGCCGTCTCCTCCTCCTGCTTCAACTCCTTCTGCATGCTTCGCTGGATCTTCAAGTGGATCCCCACCACAACTAGAAGGACGGTCACCCAGGCCCTCTTCAGCAGTAGACTGGACTACGGCAACACACTCTACGGAGGAGGTCCAGCCAAACTCCTGAAACGGCTCCAACGCATCCAGACCGCCTCCGAACGCCTGATCCTTGACATCCCGCGCCGTAGCCACATTACACCTCACCTAAGAGACCTGCACTGGCTCCCCATCAATAAGAGGATAACCTTCAAGCTCCTCACCCACGCACACAAGGCACTTCACAAGACCATACCAGCATACCTCAACAGCCGACTCAGCCTCTACACCCCATCCCATCAGCTCCGCTCAGCAGACCGCGCCCTTGTCACCGTCCCCCGCATCTGAAGAGTGACTGCCGGCGGCAGATCATTCTCCCACCTCACCACCAACACGTGGAACACCCTCCCCATCTGCCTACGGCAGACCGAAGACCTCCTAACCTTCAGGAGACTCGTCAATGAAATGAAATGAAAAGGGGACTTGTATAGCGCGATTGCTGCCCTGGGGCGTCCAAGCGCTGCAACACCGAGGTGCCGCTCATCAAAGGAAGACAGTTAGAGGGCCTAGTTGTAGGCGTTAAAGAGGAAAGTCTTTAATTCCTTGCGGAAGGAGAGCAGATTGGGGTTGGCCCTAAGCTGAAGGGGTAGCATGTTCCACAGCTTGGCGGCATTATAGGAGAACATCCTGCCGCCGGCTCTGGACCTCTTGATTCTGGGGACAACCGCCAAAAAGATACGGAGTAATTAGCTCACGACCAATCTCCGGGCCCTTTTTCCATAAAGATTGATGAGCTATACACATTGCCTTGAAGGAGATTCTTTCCCGCACCGGGAGCCAGTGTAGGCTCCTCAGCCCGGGCTTTGCTGACATTCTGCGCGGTAGCTGGAGCAAAGTGGGCGCCGCACAGTTCTGTATAATCTGTAATTTCTGCAGTGTGTAGCCAGGAGCACTCAAGACCTGGCTCTCCAGACAGCTCGGATGACTGTCAGGAGACACCGACGGATAGAGCGGTGCTCCTCATACCTGAGCCGCAGCCAGGTGGGGTGAAGCCTCTCAACCATCTATTATGGTCCTTGGTTGAGCATAACCTGATCGTCGCAGGTGATATCTTTTACCCTTCACTATAAAGCAGTAGTTTTAAAATCTTGGTCCTGAAGAATGCATGAAAACTTCTTTCATAAATGCTGAAACATGTCGACCACTACTCTGCGCGGTTATTAATTCCTACACCGCCTTTTGCACATTTATTTTTAGCCTTAGGGACTGGGAGTAACTAATAAACTCTGACTTTCTACCCAGCTCACCTAATTTTAATACTCACTTTCTACTTTTTCTCACCCCACACTGCTTTTTCAGGTGCCACGTATTTTCATGTGTTACCACCCTCCCACATTTTAACCTCGGCACTGGTAGCGTCTGCCGGCCGCTGTGTTGAGTCTCCTGGGCTAGGAGATCCCAAATGATGTACAACGAGGGCGGTACAGTGTGGCCTCTGATGGGAATTTTTTCCACTTGTCCTTGAGTCCTAACTTGGCCTTGTCTACTCTGACTATCGGGTGTGTTGTGTTCCTCTGGGTGTTATCTGCACTGCGTCTACGGTGTCGTTCTGGGTGACAGACTCCCTTGACTACTGGGTACCTTTGGTTGTTTAGGTATTACTGTATGGGGCATGTACCTCAGTGGTCGTTAAACTAGCCCTTGGGCCCTCCTCAAAATATTGTGTGTTGTGTGTTATGTGAGTCTGATTCACATAGCCATGGCACTCCCGTTTTGGGACTTGCTTCTGAGGGTACCCCAGACGCGATTCAATACAAGGCAATAGAAGCACTCATTAGCTGCAATGTGCAATCAGTGGTTCAGTTTATAAAAAGAAAACCGTTTTTAACAGCAGACAAGTAAGCAGTGCATTTAAAAATAAGATGAACATTGTAAGTCAAAGGTGCCTGCGGGGCAAAAATTACAGACCAGACACCTTTATTGCGCTCTTTTTTTAGGTGCGAGATTGTTAGCTACTGTGAGGCATTTCACCAATTGTTCCTTAACGCTGAGTCCTATAACTAATGTCAATCGACTGGGAGATGCGTCTGGTTAACTGAATACAGTCCAGAAGGTCTTGGGTCCTTGTTGTTAAAAGGTAAAGATGTTTTATGGGATACAGCCATGGATTGTGGTATGCAGGCTGTTTTTTATGTACTGCCTTGGTATGCAGAGTATAAAGCTGACAATGCTAAAACTAGTGCCCATCCTGGAATAAAAGAAGACACACCTAAAAATAGCTTATCCTAAAAACCCACCTCCCAAAAACAAGATACCAAACAAAATGAAAAGCTGAGCTGCTGCAGGTGATGTCCCTAGTGTCTGATTACTGGTGTTTGTTTAGGTTATTTATGAAATCCACTCATCGCGTTCCAAGAAGGTAGTTGTGTGTGGCTACAGTTGTTTATATAGCGCCAGACTAGCTGCTCCTCAGCTTGTTCCCGTAAAAGTGCATCAATGTCTCCTTCTCTTGGAAGCAAATCCACCTGTATTCCAGTTTAAGCATATTTGTTCTCATAGAATCACTTTCAAAATCCACTGTTCCGCAAGTAAATTCAAATTCAGTCTGCATAATTCATTTTGGGGGTTCTCCCTTCATCGGGGGGCGCTCGTGAGGAATCTATGTTGTATGTTTGTGGTAAATAAAGATTTACCTATGCGGAATTTCTATGCGGTAAAGTTCAATAAAATAGCTCAATCAAAATGAGAGGCAGAGTCCGTGGCATCTGGGTTTATAAGGGTTTTATTCCATGTAATGGAATGGTTCGAACCAGGTTATCATGTTCCATCACCATGGAGGTTCAGGAAGGGATAGACAATGCTTTATTAACAGAGAACAATATATATAGTGAATGCATACAATGGTGATGGATACAGAAGGCGTAACAGCTGAAAGAAACGAGATAAGAACACATGTGCGTAACAGAAGGCGTGCACGAGGGCGTACACGGAGGTGTGTACTAGAAACGTCACATAAAAGTGTCACAGGTGGCTGGATTCATAGAGGAATCCTGCAGTGTCAGCAGAAATATATGGCAGAGATGCGCGCGCAGCAGCATGACGTGTGATTGACGTGGAACTGGAGGGTGAAGGGGACTTGACATTTAGCACTATATGTGGAGACAGAAGTCTGGCGTGTCAGAACAACCTAAACCCAATCATATCTGATATCTTGTGTTTGAGGAACTGTATTATCTAGAAGGAAAGGTCTCTCGGGCAGAGGCTATTCTATACTGACTGCTAGTGCGTGCATATGCGTCTACGTGTAATGCGAGGGACCATGGGCCTACCATGGTAACAGGAGCAATGAATTACTTGCACAGAGACAGAAAGGCCGGGCCCTTTGCTCTGCAGCTGGGGAGATGTTTACCTAAAACACTAGACAGGAATGTATTTTCGAGGAGCGGAGCAGATAACTTGAAGGCTGAATACAGTCTTGGCAGGCAGGCAAGCAGGCCGAGCCGGGCACCGCTCGCCGCGCAGGGAGTAAGGCAAAGGTCATGGATGCAGATCCAGGCTGCAGCTTTCAGAGGCAGAAGGCAGAAAAGGCTCGATGGCAGAAATCAGGGCCTAGCTCGCCAGAGCCAGGAAAACGTGAAAGTGCACCATGTAAAGACGGTGGCACGGCATACTTAGGAACTGAATAATCGATCCATTCATGGTGGATCTGAAAGAGGACATGTTTACGTTGGACGCAAATGTATTTGCGTCTTCATAGCTGGTTGTGGAGGGAAATTACATGTACTTGAAGCACGTACATGGAGCCGTTGGGGTCTACGTTAGGGGACACAATTGACCATAAAATTCATATTACCTCATTCCCTCCTTGTCCCCTACGGACCCTTCATGATATATCAATCTTCATTAGTCCATCTATTTGTTCATATAACATCATTTGCTCTTCCTTTTTCAGGCGGGATTTAGAACGTGAACTTGAATGAGGGATACATGATGTGGCGCACAAGCCGCAAATCGCTGGCCCACATTGCAGACATAGACAACAACTGAATACTATGAGAAGGGCAATTCCGAGGAAGGATAGGACTTTCCATCCCCAGGCTGATAACACGCTCCAGAACCAACCGGACCAAGTCCAGGTGCCTGGATTCTGGTGTATCTGACTTGCAATCTTGTGGAGACGGGTTATGGCTCTATATACTGATGGCGCGTTTTCTGGAATGAAAACACAGCAACTCGATCCGATGACTCTACAAGCTCCGCCCCTATCGGCCAGGATGACGTCAAGAACAAGACGATTTTGGAGAACAACAAGTCTCATAGCAGACTGTTCCTCTGTTAAGTTACCTAGGGCGGAAGTAGTTTCATTCACTACTGCTTCAAGGGTTCTGGTTAATTTACGTATCAGTTTACTATTAAAGACAGTACCTAAATAGGGAAAGAAACCTTTATTAAAATCTGTGTATTGCTCCCATGCTGTTTCAGTATAGTCGACAATCGGGAGATCTCTCTTGGGCCTATCGTGTACTAGATGGGAGTCCCTATGATAATCAGGAGGGGCTAGAAAAACAGGTGGCAGAAGGAATGCAATGTAACAAGTACCATCCCAATCTAGGGGTAAGCGTATGTATGCTGTATGACCACAAATGAAATAGGAATGACGGGAAACTTTGAATGTAGACTTGCCTTTATCACTGAATTCGATCACAGTAGTACATTTACTATGACCTAGGTGTACTGAACCATTCTTTCTGACACATAATTCACCTTTTACTGGTAATACTGACATAGCGGGCAAGACTGGTTCGGCTTCGGACTGGACATTCAGAATCATGAGGTTAAGTGTAAAATTACCTAATCCATATACTTCATTTTCTAAATCGGTCCCTGTCCTTTGGGGAAGACCCTCCTTTTCAGGGAAACATACTTTATGCAAGACTGTGTTCAGATTTCCCCATACCCAATTTCCTTGGTAAACTACAGAATCAGAATCTAATGAATTTATTAAACTAAACCATGCACCACAGGAACCATTGTGTGTGAATGGATACGGGAAGAGGGGCAGAACTCCCTTGTACTTCTGATAGGGAGGGAGTCGGCCACATATCCAACATTTGGTAGCATTGCTGGTCTGATGGGAATGATGTAACATACTGATGAAAGTATTGTTGCGCAGCGCAAGTCGGTAAGATAACTCGTGCGGGGGCAATTCACTGAAGGTATGCTCGACAGTGTCATTTGAGGAAGAATGTGCATGTGCGAAAATAGGAAAGTACATGTGTAATAATGTACTTGTAGCAATAATAGTAAGACTCAGAAAAAACATAATCAATAATGTCACGATGCAGTGACTACGGAGAGATTTACAATATTCTCGTTTTTTGATCTGTTTCTGTCTATCTCTCTCTCTATTGGGGTCTAACTTGTACATGTCAGGAACCTGTCTAACCGCTTCACCTAGGGGAGGACTTAAACAATGAAACTGTCTGACTTGCTAGACCTCAACTTCATACGAAACTCTTGAGAAGGAGTTTTCTCTACCAGGGGGAGTTTAGTATCAGTCTCTGGAAGGGGGCAGGGCTGGGGAACAGTCTTTGGCGGTAGTCCATGGCATTTCTTGATATGACTTGAGTGGAGCCAGCCCTTGCGGCCCTCCACCTTCACTGCTGTCCTTGTGGTTAATAAAACAAGCTTCGGCTCCTGCCAGCGGGGCTCCAGCGGACTCTTCCTGTCGAAATTCCGGATAAAAACCAGATCTCCAGGGACGATCTCGTGTGGCTTCACCTCGGTGTTGTCGGGAAAGGCTGCAGCTACCTGTGAACGACATGATAGTAGTGCAGACATCAAGGAGGCAAGGTAATCTGTCAGCATATTAATTTCAACATCTGTGATCTTACGAGGCAGAGGCGTCCCCCACATATTCGGTGGCCTGCCAAAGACCACCTCATACGGGGATAGCCCTGTTCTAGAATGAGCTACCATTCTCATGTAAAAGAGTGCAACGGGTAATGCAACTATCCAGTCTACGCCTTTCTCGGCACTTATCTTAGCGAGACGTGTTTTCAGGGTCTGATTATGTCTCTCTACGAGACCTGCTGCCTCGGGATGTCGGACACAGTGGAACTTCCACTGATAACCTAGCAGGAGTGATACCTGCTTCATGAGCTCGGACGAGAATGGCTGACCATTATCTGAGTACACGATACGGGGCAAACCATACCGTGGGAAGAATTCACGTACCAGCTGCTTGGCAGTGGTCGGAGCAGTGTAATCTGGGACTGGATATGCTTCTGTCCAACGGGAAAGTGCACATACAACTACGAGGACATACTTAAATCCTCGACAACGTTCCATCTGGATATAATCCATCTGGAGGACTTCAAAAGGGTGATCGGGAGGATGAAATCCACCCTGCTCTACAGGAATGCCTTTACCTGGGTTGAACTGACAACAGATCATGCAAGTACGCACTTTCTGTTTTGCTGCTGCTCGTAAATGCTTATTGAACCAAAGGTTTTGAATACTGTCTAACATGGCTTTTTCTCCTAAATGTGCAGGACTATGTGCTGTGTTAATGATAACTTGAACCATAGAGTCGGGGAGAAACCATGTGGCTTTTCCCTTCGTCATCCATCCCTGTTCTGTCTGGATCCCTCCAAGTTCAGTCCATTTCTTGATTTCGTCTGGTGTAGCATGTGTCTGTATGTCAATTATATCTAGGGCGGGATCCCTAACTGTCATGCAATGAGTCGGTATCAGGACTACTGTCTTTGTCAAGTCAGTTGTGTGAGTATGAGTCTGAGCTGTATGCTTGGCTGTTCGATCTGCCAGGTCGTTACCCTGGGAAATGGTATCTGTAACTTTCGTATGGGCTTTGCACTTCATGATAGCTATGGCCGTAGGCAAATGTATTGCTTCTAACAGAGCTTGAATGAGGGGTCCGTGCTGGATTTTGGCACCGTGAGAAGTTAAAAAACCTCTTTCTTGCCAGAGGACTCCGAAGTCGTGTACAACTCCGAAGGCATAACGGGAATCTGTGTATATGTTAACTTTCTTATTCTTGGCTCGAATACAGGCTTGGGTCAGAGCGATGAGCTCTGCTGCTTGAGCTGACAGGGTATCTATACGATGTGTTTCTATGACCTCAGTTTCTGTCGTTACTTCATATGCGGCCACTAACTCTCCTGTACTTGTTCTCATACATGAACCATCCACATAAAGTGTCAGGTCTGGATCTGGCAATGCGATGTCTGTCAAGTCTTGTCTGGGTTTCGTCGTAACGGTAATAACTTCAACACAATCATGTGCCAAAGGGTCTGTCTCACTTAATGGCAAAAGTGTAGCCGGATTCAATGTGTTGCAACGTCTGATTTCTATGTGTGGTTGAAACAATGTCAATTCATAACCTGTCAGTCGTGCTATAGTCAAGTGCTGAGTCTGTGTTCTGTTTAAAAGAACTTCCACGGAATGTGGAACTTGTACTGTCAATTGGTGTCCTTACACTATGGAATCACTTTGTCTGATTGCTAGAGCTGTTGCTGCTACTGATTTCAAGCACGCAGGCAGAGCCTGGGCTACTGGATCTAATGTACTAGAAAAATAAGCACACGGTTTGTGTGAGCCTGCTTGATCCTGGGTGAGTACTGACAATGCAGTACCTTCGCGTTCTGTGACAAAAAGTGTAAAAGGCTTGCTGTAACATGGTGTCGCTAAAACTGGTGCTTGACATAAGGCTTTCTTTAAGTCGTCAAAAGCTTGTGTGTGTTCCTGAGTCCAAGGGAGGACAGTCGATGACGCTGCCTCCTGGGTTGTCAACTGTATAAGTGGCTTGGCTAGAAATGCATACTGAGGGATCCATTGTCTACAGTAAGAAGTGAGGCCTATAAAAGCCCGTACCTCCTTTTGTGTCTTGGGTTGTGACATATTTACAATTAACTGGATACTGTCAGGTGTTAGCTGTCTCCCCCCTTTGGACAGCAAGTGCCCAAGGTACACCACTTGCTGAACACAGAATTGTAGCTTCGAAGGAGACACTTTGTGTCCCTTGTCAGCCAAAAAATACAAAACTGTCAGTGATGCTTGTTCACATTCGGGTTCACTACGGGCGGTGATCAATAGATCATCGACGTACTGGAGTAGGGCAGTGTTGTCAGGCATGTGGATACTGTCAAGTTGTCTTTTCAATGCTTGGCTATAGATGCTGGGGCTTTCTGTGAATCCTTGAGGTGCGCGTGCAAATTTGAAGCTTCGGCCGTTTAAACAGAATCCGAAAAGATATTGGCTTTCCGGATCAATGGGGACACTAAAGAAGGCGTTCTTCAGATCAATAACAGTAAAGAACGTTGCCTCAGAATCAATAGCTGTCAATTAAGAAGAGATGTCTGGGACCACAGGGTACTGTGGTACAATGCATTTATTCAATTCTCGTAAATCAAACACTAATCGATAAACTGGAGGTGCATTCGGATCAGTGCGTTTAAGAATCGGAATGATAGGGGAATTACAAACATTCGAGTCGGTTTCTACAACCACTCCTTGGGCAATGAGCTCGTCAATGATTTTCAGTAAAGCCACTACAGCATCTGGAGGTAACTTGTATTGTCGGATTCGTGGTAAAACAACACCTTGCTTGAGTGTAACTCGATATGGTGTAATGTGCATACAACCTACATCAGTGGGGCCTTGTGCCCATAAATGTGCAGGAACATTCTGTAATCTGGAATCAATATCTCTCAACACATAGTGACGTTTAAAGTCACGCAGAAACAATCTTACTCCTTCCGGAGAACAACATATTACAGCTCCTAGAGCTTTCAGTGTCTTGATACCTAACAAGTTTTCTGGATATGATTTCGTGAGCAATAAGTCTGTAGTGCGAGACAACGGACCAACTGCAAGGGGAACTGGTTTCGATACTTCATTAACAATAGGCTTTCCTGAAAATCCAAGGGAAACATTCTGTGAGCCTGAGAGGGGTGCCCCTGGAACCTCGTCGTGACTGATTGTCGTCCTGCTTGCCCCTGTGTCAATCAGAAACTTTCTATCTTTTCCTAATACTTGACTATGTACGTAAGGACCCTCTTGATCTACAGGAACCTCAATAAGAGGCAAGCCAACCTCCCTCTCTAGGCTGTTTCATGTGTATCGCTGATAATCGGGATAGTCAGTTTGTGCACATTGGTACATCTGCTGAGTTGCATGTTGTGTTGCGGCAATGGGTTGTGGCTGCGGTACCGCTACGGTCTGTACTGTCTGTTGTGGAGCATGCATAGGCTGTACATTCTGTGGTACGTGTTGTTGGGCCTGGTCCTGTCTAGGAGGACGCGGTCTCTCTTTAGTTTTACCTGTAGATATATTGTTTTTCAAAACTGCACAATCGTTTACATAGTGACCTGGCTGTTTACAATAGTTGCATGTTCCTTTAACAGGAGCTGCTGAATTATTGGACTGTGTCATACTCTTTTTCTGACCGTCAGCTGGAACTGACTGGGCAACTAACATTTTCATTTTCGTGTCTTTCATACGTCTTTGTTCGTGATCATGTTCTTCCCTAATTCTGTTCTGGTGGTACTGTAACATTTGCAACATTTGGGAAGGCGAATTTGCTTGCCATGTGCTCTCGACTTTCAATACACGATTCTTAACCTGGGGCAGAGAATTCTCGACTAATTTGGATACAAAAAGGTGTGGATATGACTCGCTACTTGGTTTCAGGCCACTATTAATAATAAAACATTTCTCAAATCTGGAATAAAAATCACTAGTGTCTTCATCGGGTTTCTGTTTGCAGGCTGAGATTGCATCCCAATCCTCTTTTTTAGTTGCTAATAATCGTGGCAAAACCTGTACTAATAATCCTGGTAGTGCTTTAGTTTTATCCCCAAGCCCTAGACCTGGGGGTCGAGTCGTTTCTTCATTTTCTAATGCAGCCCAATCTATCTTTTGGTCTCCCACCTCCCATTCTTTTTCTTTGAGTTTCTCGTAAATACCGGCAGGCAATAATACTTTCAATATTTTCATAATGTCGGGATAGGTATAATCTCCCATGAGTAACATGTCTTTTATTTCACGGTGAAAACCTGCAGGGTCTTTATCATGACTGGGCACTATTTTCTTCATTTCCAATAATTCCATTTTAGTTATAGGCGTGTAAACATACACACGTGTAAGGGTATCATCAGCATTCCTGACTGGATGTACTTCTCGTAAAGGATTCTGTTTGTCAAAGTCAAAGTGAAATGGTTTCCTGACTGGGGGTGGGAGTGAAACAAGATGTGGAGTCAAGAAGGTTCTATATTTATGACGTTGTTCTAAAATCGTTTCAATTAGATCGGTACCTAGACCTCTCCATCTTCTCAGGAGTAAGTCTTGCAATAAACTATATAACAGACCTGGATCAGATGCCTGATTTTCGTACTGTATGATGAGGTGTTGTGTCATGTATATACCAGCTAGTCGCTGTTCTTCTGGAGTAAGACTTAAAAATGTTTGTACTACTGAATCGTCTTTATATATGCTGTCATCCCCGGCTGCGGACCGGGCCAATTCCTGATCACGTAAGGTATTAAGTTCTTGATAACCTATCCTTTCTTTCAGTACTTTATCTGTTACCTGGAATACATGTTCAAGGGTACATCGCTCTGGTATCGGACAAAGGTAACGTTTCTTGTTTTCTAAACGAATGGGTCTGTCGAAGGGCCTATCAAGAGGATGCGGTCTAGGGAGTTTCTCTCTACCTACATATGCCACCATGTCTCTACTTGCTAGTTGCGATGTTTCTGCTGTTTTCTCTGATTCATCCTCCTCCTGCGAGGAGGTTGGATCGTCTGATTCGAGTGGCTCATCGGATTCTCGACGGGCATGTATATCTACTATTTCTTTCGGATCTTTCTAACCATAGCATGTACACTTTTCTCTCTATCATGTTTACCATCAGCAATATTCTGACTCCATCTGTTCAATCTATCCATCTCATTTTGTGGAAAGCCTGCCTGATCTTGTTCTCTTATCAAACAATTAACCAAAAATCGCATGATTAAACCTTTGTTCTCGACTTTCTGACGTGACATGGCTTCACCAACACTCTCGGGTCCTTCTCCTGTTCTAATAAAATGATACATTTTGTCTAGATGCTCTGGCATCTCTGGTAACAATATCAAATAATCTGTAACACGTCTTAAACGTAGTGACGCTAACAACATGGGTCCTGTCGTACCAGGCACTGTGTCATATCTACAATCTGTAAGCTGTTCTCTAAGCTGTTCTGCCGGGCCACCTTTAGGTGTCCGTGCCATTGCGAAATCTCTCATTGTCACTCGGTGTAACTGTGGCGGGGTGCGATAACCTTCTGTAGCACCTCCTGAGGCGGAGGCTTGAGCATAACCTGGCTGTAGGGTCGGTACCTGCTGTAACTGGGTTGGGACCTGAACTATGCCAGTCCCAAAAGGATTAAGCGGATGAATAGGGGGTGCAGGAAGCTGTGCAGGAATCGGTGCAGGAGGGGTCTGCTGTTGCGGACCCGGGGGCTGATGACCATGGGGTAGGTTAACGTCGGCAGGTGGTACATGGGCAGGTACATTGGTATATGCGGGAGCTACATCGTCTAAATAGGAGGAAAGGAAAATATCTGCTGCGGTCTTGTGACGTAATTTAGTCAGAACCAATGGAGGGGGCAGATTCTTCGGGGTTTCCGGGGTCGCCTTGGGCAGGCCCTCGGCCAGGACCGGATACAGTCCTGTCATAATGGCATTACTCTGTCTGTCGTGTTGTTCCATTCTAACTCGTTCTCCTTCTTCTAGTAGTTCCTTTTCTTTAGCTTTTTCGGAATCCTCTCTACTTTTCTCTGCCTTTCTGAGTGCTTTCTCTGTTCGTCTATGTTATTCTTTACGCCATAATTCAATGGCATCTTTCTGTGACTGTCGGGCTTTCTTTTTCCATAACGCTACCTCTACTCTCATGATGCACTCTGCATCCCATGTCCCTGTAACGGGCCATTTCTGATTCTCTGCTAGCTCTTTAGTGTAATCCACCCACAAGTCGAGATATAATACGGCATCTAAGCCGTGCTTGTGGTACATAAAATAACCAGGAGTGTCCCTGGGTGGTACGGGAACTGCTTCTTCGAGTATCCCTTTCCTAGTTCCTATCTGTCTCAATTTCGAGAATAAAGGCATTGCTACCTCTATCTAGACACTATACACAGTAAACACAGTAAGAAAAATGCAAACAATCACTCATACCACGACATTAACACACATTAAAACATTTACTAGATAACTTGATAACTGGATACTGGATATACTGCTAAACAGTACAGATACACTGCTAAAACAGTGCAGACCGGGTCTGTGTACCCAAACCCGTCTTGACCGGATACAAATTAATGCACCCGTCTAGATGCGTCCCCAGCAACAGTACTCACCGGGAAGCACGGAACGGAAGGCCTCGGAAACTCGACACTGGACTGGACCGGACTCGACTCGACTCGTGACGTAGGTACTTCGGAACTGGTGGGCCTCTAGACACCTCGGACCTTGCTCTCTCGGCTGGGCTCTGGTCGGGATCCTCCGCACTCCTCACCGCCTCGTCTGGGTGTCGATCGCAGTCTCAGTCACCTCCGTTGGCCTGAGGGAGATACAGGAAATCCTGCGGGTACGCGTAGTTGTCCGTCACGGCTGTGGCAGGGGGCTAGGCCTGCAACGCACCGCCGGCGCGTAAGGTGGGGGAGGGGTCCCTAATCGGGCGCCAAATTATGTGGTAAATAAAGATTTACCTATGCGGAATTTCTATGCGGTAAAGTTCAATAAAATAGCTCAATCAAAATGAGAGGCAGAGTCCGTGGCATCTGGGTTTATAAGGGTTTTATTCCATGTAATGGAATGGTTCGAACCAGGTTATCATGTTCCATCACCATGGAGGTTCAGGAAGGGATAGACAATGCTTTATTAACAGAGTACAATATATATAGTGAATGCATACAATGGTGATGGATACAGAAGGCGTAACAGCTGAAAGAAACGAGATAAGAACACATGTGCATAACAGAAGGCGTGCACGAGGGCGTACACGGAGGTGTGTACTAGAAACGTCACATAAAAGTGTCACAGGTGGGTGGATTCATAGAGGAATCCTGCAGTGTCAGCAGAAATATATGGCAGAGATGCGCGCGCAGCAGCATGACGTGTGATTGACGTGGAACTGGAGGGTGAAGGGGACTTGACATTTAGCACTATATGTGGAGACAGAAGTCTGGCGTGTCAGAACAACCTAAACCCAATCATATCTGATATCTTGTGTTTGAGGAACTGTATTATCTAGAAGGAAAGGTCTCTCGGGCAGAGGCTATTCTATACTGACTGCTAGTGCGTGCATATGCGTCAACGTGTCTACGTGTAATGCGAGGGGCCATGGGCCTACCATGGTAACAGGAGCAATGAATTACTTGCACAGAGACAGAAAGGCCGGGCCCTTTTCTCTGCAGCTGGGGAGATGTTTACCTAAAACACTAGACAGGAATGTATTTTCGAGGAGCGGAGCAGATAACTTGAAGGCTGAATACAGTCTTGGCAGGCAGGCAAGCAGGCCGAGCCGGGCACCGCTCGCCGCGCAGGGAGTAAGGCAAAGGTCATGGATGCAGAATCCAGGCTGCAACTTTCAGAGGCAGAAGGCAGGAAGGCTCGATGACAGAAATCAGGGCCTAGCTCGCCAGAGCCAGGAAAACGTGAAAGTGCACCATGTAAAGACGGTGGCACGGCATACTTAGGAACTGAATAATCTATCCATTCATGGTGGATCTGAAAGAGGACATGTTAACGTTGGACGCAAATGTATTTGCGTCTTCATAGCTGGTTGTGGAGGGAAATTACATGTACTTGAAGCACGTACATGGAGCCTTTGGGGTCTACGTTAGGGGACACAATTGACCATAAAATTCATATTACCTCATGTTGTGTGCGGAAAATAGTGCCATAAGAATTAACTTGCAATGCAATCTAATCCTACAGATACATAAATTAATAGTTTACTACATGTCCTGGTAGAGCCTAACCGCATGTCTGCGTTTGTGTTAAACCGGGGTCTTCATCTTTTCGATAGTGAGAGCTACTTCTGATCGAGGAGAATCATCCTGATCTACTGCATTTATCACGTGGCTTAGCTGAGGGTAAATGAATGACAAGCAACTTAATTGCTGCCCTAGAGCGCCCAGTCCTGCTGCAGTGAGCACATAGCATTTGTAGCACTGGGTTAGGAAAGGTTTACCTGTAGGGCCCTAAGCCTTTGTAGCACTTTCAGGTTTACCTGCGGGACCCCAAGCATTTATGGATCTGGTAGGAACGGTGTATCTGTTGGGTCCCCAGGGACCTGTTATGATCATTTTATTCTTATTAACGAATCACATCTGAGAGGTGAGTGTTTCACTGAGGGTTGTGGTCTCATGTCATGCAATACATGGGATGGCATTGTTCTCTCTAGGTGAGTGTGAAGACAGAAGACTTCTATTATCTGGTGAGTTGCCCTCCTGTTCATTGGCTCCTGTCCAGATCCTGGCCCTGCTTTAACAGTTCAAGATTAATGTTCAGTAGTGGCACTCACAGTATAAGGACTGTAAGCAAGACCTGCTGTAGAGTTTCCGCTGTCCTAGGAAAAATGTCTCAATGTAGGAAAGTGCCTGTTTTGGACATGGTTAGCCTTCACTTTTTACCTGGAAAATGATATAGTATTTACTGGAAGTGCACAGGGTCCCTGCCAACCAGGTCCCCTGAGCCCAATCTCCTTCCCTTAAGGGTACCAGTCGTTTCCACGGTTGGCACCGCATTAGCTCACTTATAATTCCCTTGTAAAAGATACCTCTGGGACCAAGGGCCTTGTTGTTAAAGAGGGTCTCTAAAGGCTGCAGCACAAATTATGCCACCCTAAGGGACCCCTCACCAAGCACATACATACATACATACATACATACATACATACATACATACATACATACATACTGCCACTGCAGCTGTGTGTCTTGGTGCAGACAAAACTGAAGAGTCGACATGGCACACATCCCTGTATGCGATGCCCATAGATATAGATAAGACAACCCTCTAGCAGGCCTTATAGTGGACGCTGCTTTAGGGATATCTACTGCAATGTCCTTGTCGATTCCTGGATATTGCAAGTGACCAGGCAAGCTCTATAGCAAGCACATTGGCTGGACACTTGTCATTACGAGTTCCCCAGCCTCATGAAGGTTTCTCTGAAATATGGAATATTTGATACCAAACATCTCAGCATATTAAACCTGCATTGATTGCAGTGTCCGATTTATTAAAAATTGCACACAGGGTGCCCCTTAGAGGGGTCCCCTAAGATCTGCCAATCCTTAGTGTGGTCACCGACTGGCCTGAGCCAGCCTGCCACCACTAGACAGTATCCTGTCCTCATGGGGAGAGTGCCTGTGCACTTTGAGGTTGATAACAATGCCTTTCCTGGGTGGAGGTATTCACACCTCCCCCTGGTCAGGCAGAGCCATCTGTGGCAGGGATTTTCAAAGGCCTTGCCGCCTTGGTAATGCGACCCCAGCCTCTTCTGTTACAGGGAGCAAGCGATCATCCTGGCCTCACCCCCTTTTAGGCGTAAGGACAGGTGGGAAACCTTAGATAGAGCAGGAGGTGCGCCACCGCACCCTCTGTCAACTCCACCCCTCAGGTGCTGGAGGCAAAGTGAAGTACACTTTGTAGTACCCACCATCTTGAAGATGATGGGACTTATCCAATCAGGACTAGGACTGTGTCCCCTTCCCACAGCAGGTGGGCATGATAGAGGGTATAGACACCCCAGGAAAGGGGCCCATTAGCCTCTACCTGTCACTCCCTTGTAACACCCTTAAATCAAGATTTTAGGTTGCATCCCCAGACCCTGAATTTCAGTTCTTGATGACCTAAGAAGAGCCGGGCACTGCAGCCTTCTCTGCCGGTGAGGATCTGTAGAGAACTATTGTTTTGGTCCCAGTGCTACTGGCCTGTCTGCATCCCTGGATGATCCAGAACCAAAAGGCAAGTCATCTTACAGCCCAGCGACCTCCAGAACTTTGGGAGGACTACCTGCCTTCGATAAAGGGCAATCTAGTTTTATGTAGTGGGATTTGGCCAGGGAGTGTCAGGACAAGCCAAGCTATGCTACTCACTCTATATTTGCAGACTTTGTGTTTTTAGTCTAATCACTCTCACTAAGGTGCACCGTACTTTCGGTGTCAACACCATCGATTGAGCACTAGTTCAATAAAAAGAGATTTACAAAGTACCTGTGTCTTGGCAAGATAAGCAGTGTGCAGGTCATTTATTCAATCGAGTCTGTTGTTGAGCTCTGAGTTCAAGCTGCCCTTTAATGTAAACAGGGTCATTGATTTGGCAGTATCAGTATCTGCAGTTAAATTAGATAAAAATGAGTTATAAATGCCAACTCCCTGACACCCTGAATGGCCTCAGCCCAATCGCCATCGCCAAGCGTGCCTCGATCCCTCTCCCACACAGCTCTCCGTGTCCCCAAGGGATCCAGAGAATTGTAGATCAACTTCCTGTAGATGGTTGAGATTGCTTTTTCGGTCGGGGGATCAATTAGTAGCTGGTCCTCCAGTAGGGATGCATCAGGCAACTGCCCCCCTTCCCGGATGTGACTTTGCAGAGCGTGATCCACCTGCAAATGCCAGAACTGTTTTTATTCCCCTAATTTATACTTTTGTTGTAGGATCGTGAAGGACACAAGTGCCTGTCCCCTCCACACATCGCGCGGCCGTTCTAAGCTAATCAATCCCCATTTTTTGAAGCCCTGCAATCCTCCCACTGCACTTAAGAGATCACCATCATACAGTGGAGTACTTTCAGTCCGCTTACCTTCCCAGCCTAAAGACTTGGTAGCCTCTTTCCACACCCTTACCAATGTTTGGGTATGAGTAGGTAGGGTGCACTCATACTTTTTCTATACAGCACCGGGGTGGGGTAACCTCTCTTGCCCATGGCCAATCTATCTACCCGGTAAGCAGGATCCTCACAGTCCGCAAAAACCCAGTTGTTGACTGCCACCAGCTGCGTGGCCCAGTAATACTTGTGAATGCTCCGGACCGCCAGTCCACCTTAATAAACTCCCCTCTGTAACTTACTCAGCGTGACGTGCCGCCATCCCACAACAGTAGCTGAAGTTCTCAGTCTACCTTTTGAAAAGAAAAGTCTGGTGGGATCTTAAAGGACATTTTTTGCCCAATGTACAAAAGACCCTGGAGGGTCATCATTTTAAATAAGGTCACCCGGCCCAGTGAGGAGAGCGGGAGCGCCCGCAAGTGTGGGGCATCACAGCGAAGACGGTCTAATTTCGGGAGTATGTTCCTGCCTGTGCTCTCTTGTAATGAACACAACCAAATATTTAAAGCCATGTAGTGCCCCCCGAACTGTGCACCTAGAGTGCAGCCGCAGGGTCCCTGCCACCAGCAGGAATGTTAAGGACTTCTTCCAGTTGATATTATACCCTGAATAATCTCCAAGTATGTGTAGATGTGTAGGATTCGTTCACTCGAGAAGGCTGGTTGCGTGTCATATAACAAAATGTCAGAGTAGACGGAGATTCTCAAATCCCACTCCTGATCAAGTGGAATACCACATATGAGAGGTCCTGGTGAACCCAAACATGTGTGAAGAGCATAGGAGACAAGGAACATCCCTGTCGGACGGCAAAGTCTCGGTAGACTGGATTATTGACGCGCATGCTCTCTAGAGGGGCCACATACAAGAGCTTAACAGCAGCGACACTGGTTCAGCAAAGGAATGCCATATTGCATATGGTACTCCATTAAGGTGTCGGAGATTTAAGCACATTCCCTGGTGTGGCATAAAGCCCGATTGATCAGGATGAACCACTGTTGCAATTACTGTCTGCCGGCAGATCGCCAGGGTGTTCGCAAGGACCTTAGTCTCAATATTAAGCGGGGAGATAGATCTATAAGACCAACACTCAGTTGCTGGTTCGGCCTTTTTGGGATGACCGCCACCTCAAACATTCTTTGGTCCTCCGGGAGACACCCTTATTTTCAGGCAGTCTGAAACATACTCTGGAGGTACGCCCTGATTTTAACCATCATGCTTTTATATAATTCTAACGGGAGCTCATCAGGCCCCGTCCCTTTCCCTGTTTGCAAGGTTCCTATTGTCTTATTTATTTAGTCTACTATCAGGTCTTGGTCTTGTGCGTCTAGGTCCTTATTCGTTAGCATTGGCAGGGTCAGGTCTTTCAGGAAGTCTCTCCCAGTATTTCCGTCCCCTTGTTGTCAGTGTCCTCAAGGATCCAGTTCCATCCTTTGTCTTGTCTCTCTAACCACGTAAGCAACTCATTGGCTTTATCACCGACATCATAGAGACAATGCTGGGTAGCCAGCGCATGAGTGCCCGCTATTTTCCATTAGTGCTCTTAATGTGTGCTGCTTCAGTTGATGGTTTAATGGGAGAGAAACTGATTCCCCACTTGCCAACCGAACCTCCAGGAAAGCACATTCCTTGTCCTGAGCCTCGCACTTCAATTTACGTTCCTTTGACATTCTCCCATTCAAGGCTTGTTTCGGGCCTCGAATCACTGCCTTGAATTCACCCTATAGTACGCAAGCTGATTCAACAGGCCACCCGTTCTCCTTAAAATCGAATTCTGCTCTATCTCTCATACGAGCTTTGAATGTCTTGTCTTTTAAATATCACGAATCAACCCTTGGGGGTAGGATGAAGTCCACAACCGGACCATCGAGTTGCACCTCCACCAGCAAATGATCTCAGATTCCCCCTGCTATATGCGTCAACTTTTTGGACAGTCTGGGTGAAAGGATGGTGCAGGCATGCCAGACTACCATGTGCTGTAGACAGGTGCGTCCGGTTCTGATACCCTCTTACCCTCTAGGGGCATTTAGGAGTATCATGAATATAGTATAGGTGCAGTTCTGTCACTCCAGTCACCCCAATGCATATATGCTCTGTTGTAAGCGTCTTATCCTTCCACAGGATGAGTCAGTCTTGTCTAGGTCCCTTTCCTGTTTCCCGGCACTTGAATGGCACGCCCAAACACTTGAGAGTGCAGTGACCCACCAGTAGGCGTTTGTGGAGCACTTTTGTCCTGGATGTAGGGATGCATTCAGTAGGGCACCCACTCTGTCTTTTCTTTGCCTTTGCTTGAAGATCAGCAGTCCCAAGGTAGCAGTCACACCTGGCCTGTCGGTAAGTGCAGCCCTCTGGGGCCCGACCGTCAGCAATTGAGCCCACACTGTGGCCGGCTGGACCACAGGCGTAAGCTCAGACAGGGCGTTCGACACTGGAGTAGTTGCATCCCTCATGGGCCTCTGACACAGAGTAGTCAGAAATTCAGCAGTTAAAAGCCCAACACATGCTCTCCAGGAAGCCAGTAGATTCAGACCCTGTTGTGTTAGGAATTTGGCAAATGCAACCTTGAACAGGCCGTTGGCAGCACACAATCTTCCTACTGGGCCTCAACAATCACGTTGTCGTAGAGTTTTATTTTCTGCCATAAACTGTTGGGAGAGTCTTGGCTGGGCGGGGGGGGGGGAAAGACCCTCAGACTAGCTGGTCCTGCTGGATGGCTTTCCGGCCCGCCCTACAGATAACGAGGATGTGTCGGACCTTGCTTCTTCCAGGACAGCCTTGTCCTCCTGCTGGATAGTCAAACTCCCTTCCCTTTCTTACCAGACAGGCAGGCTTCTAGGCAGACTTCTAGGCTCTTCAGGACAGATACACAGCTTCTCCATTAAGTAATTCAGCCTGCAGGTGATGTCCCCTCAACTTAGATAGGCTGACACCATCCCTGGTGGCACAGCAGGCACCTGGGTACTTTTTAGAGCACTTTATTCCTTGGTAACAGATGACTTTGAACTAGAGTATAAAAAAGGGATAGATGGTCCCACTTGCATACACAACTGGTAGGCAGGAGATGCTGTTTACTCTGTCGCACTCTCACATTGCATTTATGCTACGCACACCAACACCCTAAACACACACTTGATGTTAGTGCAAAGTCTGGGCATAGGCATAGAAATGGAGCATTCCATGTGTGTGTCAGTAGGAAGCCACTCCACTGACCATGATGCAAAGATCTTATCAGGCTATTGATCCTTACAACAGGGTGCATTGCCACCACCACTCTTATCTGGTAAACCCATGACAGTCCTCTGCCTTAAATAAGGGCACACTTGGTGTGACCCTCCAGGTCTCGTAGTCCCTTGTTAGAAGTTGCACAGAACTGGGGTGGCAGAAAAATCTCATGTAATTGTTTTGTGGTAGATTTATTCCAGTAATGTGCAATTACCAGTTTGACGCCACTGACTGGGGAGTTGCCACAAGGAACAGATTCTTCTGCCTGTTAAACCGCATGCCATTCAATATTTCATAATGTTTTGGGGTTTTTATTTACCACTTGATTTAAGCAGGTGGTAGATAAATGCATGTGGTTGGTTGGGGGGCGATGGGTGAAGCAGGGGAGGGAAGGGTAAAGAAATGTCCAACAAAGGGAAGAATTGTGTGTTTCCCCGAGTTAGTAAAAAAACAGCATAAGTCTTGGCTGCTTCTGCTGCACCCAGAGTCTTGTGCGTCTTTTGAGTCTAATTTTCCTGTCTGGACAAACATGGTGTCCTGTTTTTCTGCACCCGGTACATCCAGGTGCAGGAAACCCTAACAACTGATAATCAGGTGGAATAAAATGAGCACATGAAAGTACTCCTTAATTTCATTGCCCTTGATTCATACTCTGGACCATAGTTGAGGGATATGTCTAGGCATAGTCCTCGCAATACACAATAGATTTGTGTGCGGCAGAGGTCAAAACTCAATAGTCAGGATACCAGATACAAGTAGGTGGTAACTCAGGGCAGGGGAAAATGCCTGTTGTCCATGGAGGGGAAATTCCAGTCCCAGAAATCTACATTAAAAATTAATTAATAGTATCCTTTGTGAAATATATGTTTGGTGTCAGTGCATATGACTTTAATTTATGCCTTTGGGATTCTATGTTACAAGTCCATAGGGTGCATGTATCCTTTGTGAGCTTAATAAAATGTTGAAATTTCTATAAATCCTCACTCCTACATCCAAGTACTCTCAGGCTACCATTCTACACTCTGCTCTGTCTGAAAAACAGCTCAACATTTTCAAAATTCTGCAACTCTGCATTGATTTGGCTTGTAAATTATAATTTTGGAAAGTTTCATGTATTAACTATTTAATTTTAATTCTATAGGTGATTGAAATTATTGACGAAGAAAGCAAGATTTAGCACCAGGCAACTGAAATCAGTGCCATAAGAAGGATTATTTTGAAAAACTGAAGGACATCAAGCATTCTACGTTTAAACAATTTCCAAAATCTAGGTGTGACGAGGAAGTGGGAGCTGAGGAAAGTTCTATATTGTAAGTGAAGTCTCTAATTTAGCATTTCATTAACCCAGAGCAAAGCCATATCTGTGCACAGAATAACGTTCATCTAAAGCATCTTGTAATTCCAGAGAGGAAGCACACACTGCATAAAAGAAAGTTATAACAAAAGGTTTCTTCTGCAGACCATCAAAGAAAAGACGCTGAGAGAAGACTCCAAAGCTAACACGTTAACAACCGAAAGATTGGAAAATCACCTTTGTTCAACAACCGTTTTTAACCAGTTACACAAGTTTGAGACTATCTGCCTCTGGGTAGAAAACCACGACCCACTCTGCTTACTTTTGCGAAAACCTTAAAAATTCACCACTTTATTGTGTTCATAACCATCTCAGATTGTTTCCTTTTTATTATGCACTGTTCTGTAATTCTATGTAAATCGCCTCAACATTATCTGCTGTGCGTGAGTGATATGTAAAACTGTTAAAGGTAAAAATGGATTAAATGAACACAGTTGCGCTATAGGTAATGTAAATACATCCTCGTCTTTAGAACTACAAATCTTAACCTTACACCAAACAAAGAAAGGGTAAAAGGAACTGATGTTCTGAGACTCGTGATCCACAATAGTACTGTGCGCGTTCTAACACCCTCAGTTACTGCCATTACGTCAGTGCAAAAAGGTACTTATCAGTTTAATGATTAAATATCAGACTAACACCTTATCACTGCATTGTTAAGAACCTATACAAATAGATTTGAGAAAATTTTCAGTCACAAAATAAGTTGCTGCCGGATAGGCTATAACCTAAAGACTATTATCTGCTAGAAACATTTCGACAGGTGTTATAGGGCTGCTTCCAGACATATTTTGCTCAATTCAAGTGCTAAGAAGATTACACACAATTTCTTTTAGAGATAAGTGCTTAACATTATCTAAACAAGCCTGACTCTAAAATCGGGGTCACTCTTACCGTGGCATATAAGCAAGAGAAAGCTAAACGTAGAGATATTAACTCTAGGTATACACCTTATAAAAACACGGACTGTGAGAACAAATTCAGTGTTGAAAACCGCCTCAATCAAGGCAAAATAACCTAAGTTGGGGAAAAAAGTTACATGTGCCAAAAAAGATACAGCCATAAATCTCGTCTCACAGAATTTGACAGAATGCACACTGGGGGAAACCACTCTCAGTGCAAAGTATGCCAAAAAAGTTTCAGGCGTAAATCTTATCTCACTGATCATATGAGAATCCACACTGGGGAAAACCACTCTCCGTGCAAAGTATGCCAAAAAAGTTTCAGGCGTAAATCTTATCTCACTGAGCATATGAGAATCCACACTGGGGAAAAACCTTATCAGTGCTCTGAATGCCAGAAAAGCTTTAGGGTCAAACCGAGTCTATATCAACATGCATTAACCCACTCTCGGGAAAAACCTTATCAGTGCTCTGAATGCCAGAAATGTTTCAGCGACAAAAGAGTACTCACTCTACATACAAGGACCCACACTGGGGAAAAACCTTACCAGTGCTCTGAATGCCAGAAATGTTTCAGTGACCAAAGCAGTCTCACTCGGCATATCAGAACCCACACTGGGCAAAAATCTTTTCAGTGCTCTGAATGCCAGAAATGTTTCAGGGACAAAAGAGTACTTACTCTACATACAAGGACCCACACTGGGGAAAAACCTTACCAGTGCTCTGAATGCCAGAAATGTTTCAGTGACCAAAGCAGTCTCACTTGGCATATAAGAACCCACACTGGGTATAAACCTTTTCAGTGCTCTGTATGCCAGAAATGTTTCAGTTACAAAATCAGACTCACTGAACATACAAGAATCCACACTGGGGAAAACCCTTATCAGTGCTCTGAATGCCCAAAACATTTCAAAATTAAATCACTTCTAACTGCACATTTAGATTCCACACTGGGGAAAAACCTTATCAGCACTCTGATTGCCAGGAAAGGTTTTGTAACAAACAAAGTCTTTCTCGACATGCAATAACCCATTCTGGGGAACAACCTTATCGGTGCTCTGAATGCCAGAAATGTTTCAGTATAAAAAGTAGTCTCACACGGCATAGAAAGATCCACGCTGGGGAAAAACGTTATCAGTGCACTGAATGCCACAAATGTTTCAGTGAAAAAAACGGTCTCAATCGGCACACAAAAACCCACACAGGGGAAAAACCTTATCAGTGCTCTGAATGCCAGAAATGTTTCAGTGAAAAACGCTTTCTCACAGTGCATATAAAAACCCACACTGGGGAAAAACCTTTTCAGTGCTCTGAATGCCAGAAAAATTTCCGAGACAGAAGACGTCTTTCTCAACATACAATAACCCACACAGGGGAACAACCTTATCAGTGCTCTGAATGTCAGAAATGTTTCACAAACAAATTCAGTCTCACTCAGCATATAAGAACCCACACTGGGGAAAAACCTTATCAGTGCTCTGAATGCCCAAAAGATTTCAGCCTTAAATCACTTCTAACTGCACATGTGAGATTCCACACTGGGGAAAAACCTTATCAGTGCTCTGAATGCCAGAAATGTTTCAGTGACAAAATGAGACTCACTAAACATACAAGGACCCACTCTTGGGTAAAACGTTATCAGTGCACTGAATGCGACAAATGTTTCAGTGAAAAAAGCAGTCTCACTCAGCATATAAGAACCCACACTGGGGAAAAACCTTATCAGTGCTCTGAATGCCACAAATGTTTCAGTCAAAAAAGCAGTCTCACTGAGCATATAAGAATCCACACTGGGGAAAAACCTTATCAGTGCTCTGAATGCCACAAATGTTTCAGACAAAAAACCCGTCTCACTGAGCATATAAGAATCCACACTGGGGAAAAACCTTATCAGTGCTCCGAATGCCAAAAATGTTTCAGCCGAAAATCTCATCTCACTGAACATGTGAGAATCCACACTGGTGAATAAAACTATCAGTGCTCTAAATGTCAGAAAAGATTCAGAGGTAGAGATGGTTACAAGCGCCATAAGAAAACACACCATCAAAATAATCCAGTGCTCCAAGTGCCAGAAAAGCATCAATTTTAAATGCAATCTCACACTACATGAGCAGACGCACACAGGGAAAAAACATTACCAATGCTGTGAATGACAGAAATTCCTATACTGATGAAAAACCTTTTGAGTGCTCTGAATGCCAGAAAAGCTGCAGAGAAAAACGCTATCTCACCATGAGAAACTCCACACTGGAGAAAATCCTTATGCCTTAAAAGCTTGAATCTGAAAGACAGAGTTATGCTTCATGGGATATCCCTCTCTGTGGAAAAACCTTATGAGTCCTCGAAATGCAAGCACAGTTTTGGTTACGAATTACTTCTCACTTGACATGAGAGAACTCACACGGGGGAAAAAAGCCTTCTGTGTGTTCTGAATGTCAGATAAGGTTTAGTCTTGAATAGAATGTCACTTCACAAGAGAGTATTCCCACTGGACTAAAGCCTAATACAGGAGGGGAAACCCAGAAACGTTTTACTCAGAAAGGAGATCTCACTAAACATGAGAAATGCATCCACACCAGGTGTAAAGTAAGGCGTATCTTGAGATGCAGAAAGGCTTCTAACAACCTGACTTTACATGAGAGAACACATATTGTAGTTGCAATAGGATTCATCAAGAAACTCTTGCAGGATAACTTAGGTTGCCCGCATGCAACCTCCAAAGAAATTTCAGGCCTTGAATTTTTTTTTAATTGCAACAGAATCCACAAATTGAGTATCTGAAAGTTACAAAACTCTTAAGGTCTTTACTTGACACAGAGAAGTGTTAGTGCTTGAAAAAATCAACTAATTGCCAAAAAAATCACAATATTAACGTCTTAAATTTTACTCCACCCAAAAGGTTTCTACTCACCCTTGTTTCTTAACATATGACTGATATCTATAATGTCATGGTAAGATTAAGCCTATGCGGAGTTCCTCAATGAAGAACTCCGCAAAGTGACAAAGAAAACTCTTGCGGTCTACGCAGAGTTCCGCGAGCAGCGGAGTGCGTAAGGGTCATGCTGTTCGTGGTGATTTTGATCTCCTGGTGTTTGTCCCGCCCTGTAAAAATAATCGCGAAAGGCACCATGTGCAGCACAAGAGGGTGCAGCTGCTTCTACTCAAGCGGCCGCTTTGTCAATGCGAAGGAAGGTTTCTCAATGCGAGTGGTGTAACCTGCCACAACCACTTGCATTGAGAAATCCGACGACCCACTTTGAGAAATCTCGCCAGGAGGTTGATTTTGCTCGACAACTAGACCATGGCGAGCGCGAGCAAGGAAAAATCTAATCAGAAGGTGGATTTTCCTCGCTCCATCACATAACGTTGAAGAGTGTGAGTGTTGAAAAAAACCTTGCTACGCTCCAAGGAGCGGAGTTTTTAGGAACTACGCGAGCTCCGTGGAGTACGGAAAACTCCGCCAGCTGAGTTCACCACCCAAAATGAGATAATACACAATAGCAGGAAAACATAACACACCAGTTACTTGCCTTTGGTAACTCTCTTTCTGGTGGATACTCCTTTACCTGCATATTCCTCACCTTGTGAATATTCCCCACACACCAGATTGGGTCCTGTAACTTTAAAGCAGAGTAGGAGACAACATGCAGCTCAGTGTCGACGTCATTCTGCTACAGAAGTGACAAGCGGAGACTCAAAGAAGCACTTCCCAGGCGCACTGTGAACAACTACAGAGGCCTATGAGTTCATTATCTCACAGGTCTGTATCACATATGCAGGCCCTGGCCAGATATTAATTCACAATTTGTATCATGATTAGAATTCAGATGAGGCCTTTTCATTTCCCAAAATTCTAATTGTGTTCTCAGCAGCAAGGGTATATATAAATCGTTGAGTGATGACTGCGCAGGGCTCAAAATTAAAGTGATATGATGATAAAACCGTCCGATCCACATTTTGTACACATAAACAGGGCTGTAAATACTTTTGTACAATACAAATTAAGCAAAGGCGATTCTTAGAAGACATAATTTATATGAAATAGCCCCTGTATAGTCAACGTTTCGACCGTTCCAGTTAATTACCATGGTCTCATCAGGACGGTAGATCGCCGCCTCTCCAATATGCTTCTCAACTATATTCAATACAACCCAGTAAGGATTCTTCTGTATCTCGGGGCAGCGTACCTGGGAGGAACTCACATTCAACTAAGCAGTTCCATCGCCCGTTCATCGGACCAAACAACTGCAGCCAGTGAATCCTCGGCTCGCTGTCAAACACGTTCAAGTGTGACTCTTCCTGATGAGACCATCGTCATTGGCTGTCTTGTCTGTGAGAAGCTGCACCAGCCCTCCTGTGATGGTGGGCCGGAAGACCTTCACCGCTGATGGTGATGAAGTAGCAGCTACATTTTCAGAAAGGCTTGTTGGCCATCAGTTGTTGGATGGGCAACAATTGCCTTAAACTTAACTCTGAAAAAACAAAGGTTATGATATTCAGCAAATTACTGCCAAATTGGTCTTCTTCATGGTGGCCATCTTCTTTGGTGCCCCTTCCACTGCCAGTCGCCAAAGTCAGAAATGTGGGCGTCATATTTGACGACAGACTGTCCTTTGTCCCTCATGCGAACGCTGTGGTTTCATCATCATTCCATAAATTGCGAATGATAAAAAAGCTCTTACCATTCCTACCTCTTGGGGCTTGAAAGACACTAGTAAGCACCTTAGTTATGTCCACCATTGACTATTGCAATGGGCTCCTTATTAATGCTCAGAGCAAAATCCTCTATAAACTCCAAGTGGTTCAAAACTCAGCAGCCAGAATGCTATCAGGTACCCCCAAATACAAATCCATCTCACATATACTTCACCAGTATCATTGGCTCCCCGTGAAAAATCAAATTAAGTTTAAAGCTCTCTGTATTGCATACAAAGCTTCACGCAACTCAGGACCTCTGTTTCTGAATGAGGCCCTTGATGCTTACATTCCAAATTGGGCCTTACGCTCTTCCACAGCAATCCTGCTAAAGGTCCCTCGTACTAAGACCGAATCATGGGGTGACAAGCGATTCACTGTTGCTACAGCGAAACTTTGGAACTCCCTCCCAATTCATATCTAAGCCAGCCAGTCCGCACTTGCTTTCAAAAAATTACAAAAACATGGCTGTTTACTCAATAAGCTACTCTGTAGTCTGGTTCATGCTCGTTGTCCCCAGCGCTGAGACACCTTCAGGTATTTGCACGCTTTACAAATCAAATAAATAAATAAATAAGATAAGTAACTTGTTCGTTTTGTGCCAGCTAGGGATGGGGCATCAATTGAGAAAGAGGGCAGATAATGAACAACATTAAGAAATAAAGAAAACTGGGTGGGTGCCAGTGCACAGCTTGGCGAACACCTTAATTGATAGGAAATTGTTCAGTCACCTGGCCCTGGGTTCTCCAGCGAACCTGGGCATAATTACCCTCATGTAGACGGATCAATAGGCTCAAGAGCCTCCTGGGATGGCCCCTATCACCCAAAACCTGCCATAGCCTGCTTCATGGAACCAGGTCAAAAGCAGATTTAAGGTTGATGAAGGCAACATACAAGTTGCCCTGCCGACCACAACGATCTTCCAATAGAATACCTGATAAAATGTGGATATCTTCTTCCGAAAGCCTGTCTGAAAGGGGGATACGATAGGATGTCTTTAGCAGCAGTCCATTCCTCAATCCTGCTCAAGACCAATTGGGCAGAAATGTTCTTTGCACAGTTGATCAAGCTGATCAGCCTGTAATTGGCTGGATGGAATCTATCCCCCTTCTTATATATCGGGACGAGGTCCGCTCCCTTCCAAGAGTCAGGTACTGGGGCACCACTGATAATGGCATAAGTTAAGAAAAGGTTACACCAAGACAATTTATCTCCTTCTAGCAGAAGGATATAAGCTGGAATGCTGTCTAATCCTGGAGCTCTACCTCTGGTTATTGCATCCAGAGCTGAGGATGTCGGCCAGGTCAAGGAAAGGGCCAGGTACAGCTATAGAGTTGTCTGTTTACACAGTCCCCAGCACAGTGTCTGGCTCATTAAAAGGAGTGACTGAATAAAGATTGGAGAAATGATCAACCCAGGTCTGGGGAGAAATGTTATTTTGCAGAGGTGAAGCAGAGACCTCTCTCCCCTCCACTTTACAAGCCAATTTGAGTTCCTGTCGTCTTTCTTCCTCCCATTCTTTCTTAGCCCGAGCCGGGGCCCTTTTGTACCTCTCTCCACCCAGACTGATTTCTGAGATGTCCTTTGTGCAAAGTGCCTTACCCAGATATCTACGTGAAAGTCTGAATTCCTTATTAAACCAATTGTTTACTTTATGAAAATTCCGTTTGTGGCTGTTAATAGGGACTAAAAGGTAGGACAATATTTTCTTGAAGTTGTTGTGGAAGCAGTCATTGGCATGCCACACTCTTAGTTCTTTCAAATCAAAGTCAAAGTCAAATTTATTTATTTCGGCTTGAATGCCATAAAAGAGTCACAACACAATTCATTAAAAAAGACATTTTGGCATAGAACTTTAAAAACCATCAGCTAAAATACATTTCATAAATCAAAGCACAACCATCAGTGAGATACTAGAAAATCCCCCAATAATTACTAGAAGATGTTCTAATTCTATTTTTAAGGGTAATCTTCATTTACAACTGTTGCCCCTTTTTTTTCCTTAGGAAAAAGATTGAATGTAAGAATCGACTAACACTAAATATTATTGATTGAATTGTGTTAGTTGTGAGTATTCTCAAGGCCTGTTTACATGATCTCACGCCCAACAGTAGGCATAGTGGTTTGATCCATCTTTTTCTGGCCAATACATAGGTGGGACAGAAAAAGAAAAAATGAGACTCATTTTCAATCTGGTGGCAATCACACATAGAACAAATTTCGTCTGCCACTAGGGATGGGGCATTAGGCCTCCTTGCCCAACGTGCCAAAGTTGTTTTTATTAAGAGATTCCCATACCTTAATTTTAAGAATAGGGTTTTGGCAAGAGGGGGCTCTATCTCATCCATGAAGGTCTCAAATAGTGGCTCATCCTTAAAGCTAAGGAAATTTGTCACTAAGGTTCCAGCAGTTGAAGCACTTGTTGTCATATTAACAATAAAGCTCCAAAAGGCCCTTTTTATAATTAGTTTTGGGTTAGACGGTAGATGCTCTGAGTTCTCCCAAAAGTGTTTTAAACCTATTTTGGTGAACCAAATTTTAACGTGCTTTAACCATGGGATGGTTTTCGAATTGTCTAGCTCCATGATTTCTTTTAACCCGTCTCTATAATCGTGTAATTCAGGCACCCGCCATAATCTAACCCATAACATCAGTGGGCGAATTATAGTGTAATGGTCAGTTCTTTTAATGTTTAAATCTAATTGAAGGGGCACTAGAGGAGTGCCTCTTGGGACCCTTACCAGACTTCTCATGAAATTATTGTCCAGGACACTAAAAGTATCCTTAGACCCTGGTCCCCAGATTTCTGCACCATATAGCACTGCTGGTTGTACCTTAAATTTGAAAAGCTCAATGACCGGGGACACAGCTTTACTAGTACTCAAACTTTGTTCCCTAAGGATTGGCTTTGCATTCTGGGTGAATGCCAACTTGCTTTTTTCCATTTGGGCTCTCCAGGAAAATTTGGAATCTAATGTAACCCCTAAGTATGAGAATTGGGAGACCGATTCTAGTTTTACTCCGTTCAGTGTTAGACAGCCTTTATCGGTTTTTGTTGGATTTAGGGCCATACATTTAGTCTTTTTCCCATTTATCTCCAGTCCTTCCTTGCTACAATATTCACTAAAAGAATTCAGTAGTGCCTGGAGACCTTTTTTAGTTTGGGAAATCAGAATAGTGTCATCAGCAAATAATAAAGATGTTACCCTTTCTCCATTCAATTTTGGTGAATCATTTATACATCCCTCTAGGTGTGAAGGGATGTCATTCACTGAAAGGGAAAAGAGTGTGGGGGCCAATACACAGCCTTGGCGAACGCCACGCTCGATAGGAATTTTTTGGGTCAATTCCCCACTTGGGCTCCATCGGATTTTCGCAAAATTCCCTCCGTGTAGCTCTTTTATCTGAACCAATAGACTATTTGGCAACCCTACTACACTCAAGGCTTTCCATAAAAGATTGCGTGGCACTAAATCGAACGCTGCCCTCAAGTCAACGAAAGCAACGTATAAATGTCCCTTTTTAATATGTACATATTTCCAATAAAGGCAACAAAATCTAAATATCTGGTCTATTGTGCTTACTTTACATCGGAAACCAGCTTGGAATTTGGTTAAAATTGCGTTTTCCTCCATCCAGTCACTAACCCGAGTTAAGATGTGTTGTGAATAGATTTTCTGGAGGATAACCATCAGGCTGATTGGCTGGTAATTAGAGGGATCCATCCTATCCCCTTTTTTGAAGATTAAAACAATTTCAGCTCCCCTCCAGCTTTCGGGGAAATCTAAGGTAAGGGATAACTTATTACACAAATAGTTTATATATGGTGCCCATACTTTTAAATCATGCTTATATAAATCCCCTGGAATCTTATCTAGGCCTGGAGCTTTACCAGTCTTTACTTGGCTAATTGCCAACTCGGTTTCGCCTAGTGTAAAGTCCAGGCAATCTGTAGGGTGTTCATAGCATGGGACACCCATATCCAATTGAGCATCATCATACTTTTTATAAAGGTTGGTAAAGTGGTTAACCCATGTTAGCTCGTCCAAATAGACGTCCTTAACCACTCTCCCTGCATGATTTCCATTGGCTACTAGCCTCCAAAAGCCTACGCTATCACGTGTCTTGGCAGCTAGCAGCATATCAGCCCATTTTTCTTCCTCCCAGGCTATTTTAGAAGCCTTTTGTACTAACTTGTAGTTACTCCTTGCTATTTGTATGTCAGATAGTGACTTAGATTTAATTGCTGATAAAAGAGCCCTTTTGGATTCTCTACAGGTTCTGTCATACCATGGTTCACTATGGGACAGATTCTGTATCTTTTGTTGGTTCTTCTTGGGCATTTTAGTAACTAACATTTTTAATTCATTAAATTTTTTTTCGTGTAGTGACATAAAATAGATTGAATTTTCCTCATCTGCCATGGAACCTATGTATGAGCCAAAGGTCCCTGCGAAAAGTGTGTATATTTCTGCGAGAATCTCACCATGGTCCAATATAAATGGCCATTTGAGTACTCGTCTGTTGTTACTGATATAGATCTCAATGTTGTCACCATTGCTTCCATCTGCTGGGGGTGAAGAATCTACTCCCTGAAACAAAGAAGCTTCCATCGAAAGACTCAAAGGGAAGTGGTCACTTTCTAGCCTGTCCTTTACCTCAAGGTCTAGAATACTCGGCCAGATGGGTATAGAAACAATCACAAAATCTAAGTTGCTTTTGTAATTATTTCTACTAAAGGTTGGTCTTTTCGAACTGTCAGACGGAAACCGTCCATTGCAATCCCTGAGGCAATACTCCGTGCATAATTTTATTATTTGGACTGCCCAGACCGAACATTTTACCGGTTTGGCATTCTCCAGAGCAGGCATTTTGTTAGCTTGGTCCTCCTCTTCAAAAATGTCACTAAGCCCCAGGACTGGTTCGTAATTACAGTTTAAATCACCAGCCAAGATAACATAATCCTCTTTACCATCTAGTCTACTTAAAAAACAGTCTAGTTTGGTTAGTGTGGGTGATTCTCTTGATGAAGGTATTGGTCAATTATAGACATTTATTAGGAGAAAATGTTTCCCTTCGCGTGTAGTAATTTTTAGCGCTAATATGTCAAGAGAGTTTGCATCCACCACCTCAATTTGTACCCTTAGATTTACTTTCACCCAGATTAATAATCCACCCGAGGGCCTTCCACTTCTGGATGGGATAGCACCTATTCCAAAAGACTTAAACCCTAGTCTGTGTGGTGTAACCACTGCCCAGGTTTCCTGTAACAGACAAAAGTCAAAAGTATCAATGAATCTTGCCCATTCAGGATCCCTTAAATTTTTTGAGACTCCAGCTATATTCCAGGAGACTAATTTTAGTGACTCCCTTGTTCCAGCTAGGGTCTCGGGTTGGGCCACCAGTGATGCTTCCTCAGTTGTTAACATTCTTATCGGGATGCTTTGAGCTACTCCTAATACATTTGGACATTTACAGCTCTCCCCATGAATAATTTCATCACTCACTACCATGTTGGCCGTTGGTGAAACCCCGGAATTCTCCATCACTTCAGCTCCATTGTCAACACCCTCTAAACTGGGGGTATGTATTCCACTTTCCTTGCCCCCCGGTCTCACAAAACATCGATCACAATCGTCTAGGCCACTAAATATGTCAAATCTATTTGTGGTCTCCAGTGGTGTGAATGGCTTTAAGTGATCCATTCTCCTATTGATGGCGTTGTTAGGTCTAGCTGGTACATAATTCCACCCATGGGGATCAGGGACCAACATAGGATAGGGCACGTATTGAGGGTTCCTAACACTCTGTATGATCGGAGGATGGATATTCGGATGAGTTTGTGTTATCATATGCTGTGGAGTTGGTGCTGAGATGGAAACACCACTGATCTTGGATAAAAGTACGTCAGTGGTCTGGGGATTATGCAGTTATTGGTACTACCTGGTGGCCAGTTTAATATAAATTGGACAGCATTTGGATATCTAAAGTTCACTACCACCACATCACCCTCAATGTCCTTGGGTCTGCCCCCCAACCACTGAAGACGGCGAACGTGTACGATTTCGCCACTGATGTTGCTTGCAATTGGCCTGAATAAGCTCAGCCAATGCATGATCTTGTTCTTCAGTTGTGCAAAACCCTCCCGCTTATCCGGTTCCAACACAGGCACCCCTGTAAGGACTACAACGAAAGGTACTGCTTCCGGTGGAAGTTCTGGGAGTGGAGCCCGGTTTGGTCTCCCCCAGATATGCCTAGTACCTTCCGCTTCCCTTGTTTGTCTCCCAAATAATGTATTCGCCATGTCCTTAGATGGTTTACTGGCTGGAATAGCCGGGATCTGTTCAGGTTTGTCTTGTGGCAAATTAGAAGGTGGATTGTGTTGTTTGATGGTTTTATTTCCGGGGTGTATCGAAGTGGTTGGGTTCATATTTGGAACAGAAATCGGGACAGATTTAATAGGTTGAGTTGGCAGTGTAGTATTTTGTGTAGCATTACTTACAACTGTCTTAATAGCAGCTCCCTTACTTCCCAATTCCTGCTCAATTTTCCCTAGTCTGTCTTCCACTTTGTTCAGTCTCTCTAAAATTGCTATGGAGTAGCTTCTGATTAAGCTCTCTATGCTATCCAGTGTAACAAGGCCTTGCACTACTTGAGGCACATTGTCAGCCAAGCTGGTATCTAGTCTAACCTCCTTACCTATGGGCATAGTAGGTGAGGGTAGAGGTGTTATGTTAGTTCCCTCAAGTGCAACTATAGGGGCCTTAACACTCTCAGCAGAAATCTTTGCCTTTTTACCGAAGTCGGAATGGCTCAGCTTTTGTTGATGTGATACCCCCCTTTTCCGCCGTTTTTTATTAGGGGGTGGGCCATATATTCTAGGCGGCGGCGTTATTTTTTTAACCCTATTTCGTGTTGTTTTGCATGGCATAGGTACAGAGGTAGTCGATGCCTCCGTAATGCTGGGGGTACTAATATGATTAATAGGGGGAGAGCCGTTCATAATCGGCTTAGGGCAAGTATTTGGTGTGAGCGGGGAATCTCTAGGTACCAGAGGCTGACTTTCCAGTAGAGGTACACTATCATTGCCATTCTGACTCCCTTCATCAACAGGTAAGGGTGATGGAATCACTGACATCTTCTTCATACTTTCTACAGAATGACGGTGTTCGCCTCGTCGCTCTGCTAAAGCAGTTTCCTTAGGTATGTCAGCAATAGACTTTGTGAAATAATTGTCCAAAGTTCTGTTTAGCAAACCCCCTAGCTTATCTGGCATGGCTAGGTCTGTACTTAACGGTAAGAATGACATTTATAGAAGACTACCAGCTGTAAATAATGCGACAGTGTGGTCTCTTTTGGCACTTACACAGGAATGGCTAATGGCCAGGGGGCTATGCCCAGTCCAGTCTCTTTGGGCCTCTGAGGGCCACAGAGGGCCCGCCCTTTGCCCGGGCTTCGCCCCGGGCGCTCCCGCGCAGCGGGAAGTGCAGATTGTTTATGTAGGGCTGACCCTTGTGGAAAAGGAGGGCGGGGCGATCATGGAGAGCTGCCCAGGTGGATCGGGCGCGGGTTTACCGGGACTCCTGGGAAACCGAGTCCCGGTCCCATTGCTCACAGCCCTGCAGTCCCAGCCCGTACCCACAACAGCCTCCAAATGACGAGGGGCAATCAGCAGGCGACGCGAGGCGCAGAGTCCGAGGTCCCGATAAACAATCCACTCAGGCAGCAAGGTAATTTTACCACGTCCCACGTTGTAGCTGGAACCCAGGTGCTTTATTGCAGTTCAATTGGGCGGGGCGATCAGGGAGAGCAGCCCAGGTGGATCGGGCGCGGGTTTACCGGGACTCCTGGGAAACCGAGTCCCGGTCCGGTTGCTCGCAGCCCTGCAGTCCTAGCCCGCACCCACAACAGCTTCCAGATGACGAGGGACAATCAGCAGGCGATGCGGGACCCGCGAAGCGGGTACCGCGAGGTGCAGAGTCCGAGGTCTTGACAAACAATCCACTCAGGCAGCAAGGTAATTTGACCACGTCTTTCAAATCGATTTCCCGAAGGTAGTGATAGATTGATCTTCACCTCGCCAGATGACCAAAATATCGTTGATACACACATATAACTGCAATCCCAATTGGCACAGACAAACCATGGGAGCAAAAGCAGTGATTGGGATAGGACCGGGCCTTAACACTATTTTCCCTTGTCCATGTAGGATAGTCCCAAATCTCCATTGGTTGCAATAGGAACAAGGGAGTTGTCCCTTCTCTGACGGAGGGGGCCCCATTAGACTTGACCTTTTCCACGTGAGTGATTTTTCAGGGTGTGTGGTGAAGTGCCACCGGTCACCTAACATACAAGAGAATACGTATGGCTAACCATATAGAACTATGACTCCTGATAACCAGGTGCCTAAGAATATGTGCGAGGGACACTGCCTGTTCTTTTCTATATTTTCATATATATCTTTATTTTTATTATATTCTCATAAGCTCAGAAGAAGATTACCTCCACCAGATAGATACCTGTAACAGACTGTCCATTGGACATGGTCCAAACATCCTACACTTATCCATACAAGATTGGGCACTCTGATTCGAGTGCACTGACATCTTTATACCCTTAGACATAAGATGCTGACTGCTTGCAACAGGATAGATGTGTAGTACAAGGGACATGGTTTACACACCCATCACTCATTTCTACTATGGGCAATCTGGTTTTCGGGTGTGTGCTTATTTTCCTAATGTGTCTTCTGCCCTTGGGAATACACCTCTGACCTTTTAAAAATATATGCCAGTACATTGTGGTGTTTGCATTTAACTTCGATGGAAGCCAGTCTTTAGTGATTCTATTCCACGTGAAGAAGCGGCTGTGTGTGACAGAGGCACGAAAGCCTTCCGCATTTAGTGCACGTTCATTCAGATTCATGCTGCCGGCATGGGACTACATTTCTCAAGTACTCGCGGCTCGTGACTGCATCAGAGTGATGCGATTATACAACCTGAGTGAGTAGCCACACACCAAATTCGGCTTTAGCTAGCCCTGGATCCTCTATACAAGCAACAGCAATTGCTCTGGACACCGTCCTCCATCTGCTGTGCTATAACGTATTGCTGGCTCCCCATGTACAGGTATGGGTCTCTGACCCTACGTTTGTTATATCTGTAATTGTTTCGAGGCAGCGTGTTCCTTGTATACAGGAATGGATCCCTGAACCTACCTTTTTGCTTGACTTGAATCTTTTTTGCACAAAGCGCGTCTTTTCTTTTTTGTTTTGTTATGAAAACGTAAAGAATGTTGCATTCGTGTTAAAGATATGAAAGTTTCAAAGCACACTCTCTCATGTCGTAGGAAAGTTCTCAGTGCAAAGTGTCAGGTGTTGTGTTTTGAAAACAAAGACTCTTGTTGAATTGTACCATCCACCTTATAGGTACTCCTATTTGTATCAGGTCCACATTGTTGGCAGACACAAACCCCTAAATTGTGCACTATTTATATTAAGCATAATGTAAGTGAGCAGATGACAGTAAGCACTGTACAAGCTGTATTAGGTGCTTAGAAGTAGAGTGACATAGAGGACAATAAACACTCCACTAACGCTCTCACTCGCTTAGTCCAGATGAACAGCAAAGGCCGTCGTACATAATGAAGCATCCGGGTGCACCCTCTTTCTGCGTCCTATGGGCTTTTTGGCTTTTGTTCTACAGAAGAGGCTGCAGACACTTACATAGCCCTTCATGTAGTGTGGATCACGTAGAAGAGGTTCTAAGCGGGCATGCTTTCTTTTGCATTGGGCATGGCCACATTCAAATGTGGGAAAACCTTTTGTTTTGTGACTGCACTGTACTTTTTTTTAAAATCTTTTTATTATTAACGGTGCTCATAAGACCATACAATTCAATACCATGTACAATTAACCCATTGGGGAACAGTTCAGGCATCATCTGGGAATTACACATCCAAGAAACACAAGTGTCTTTCATGAATACAAATTGACTACTCCTCCAAGGACTCCACTGTATTATTGACACAGGCGAAAAGGCAAACAAGCAGTCAGAAGGCGCATTGATTGTATATCCCCACCTGACAGGATGGTGACAGACCCCAACCACCTGCAGGGGAAACGTGCTACCTCATCTAATATCTGCCAGATGCTTTACTATGTAAGCCGACTGGTGGTTTACAACTGCGCTTACGTTGGGGCACCACATGTTTTTTCCAGCATAATCTGGTGTACTCCCCCTGTGTGGGATGAGAGCACCCACCGAAGACTGCACCATTGTGTAGTCTTGGACAGTGCACCTTCCACGTAATTCTGAACTGGGTCTTTAAATACCGTAAATTTTCTGTGCCCATTTAATTCAGGTATACAAAGAATGTGGTACTACTTGTATACAAGGACAAGGAAGATTGAATTTCTAAGGTGGCGGAAATGTTTTTGTCAAAGTGCCTTATGCCCTAAACACCCTCCCGTACCCTGAACATAATGAGATTACGTAGAATACACCTCTGCGTGGCTAATGCTGCCATTTGCATTTCAAGACCAGTGTTTAATGTGGCTTTCTCAAGTTCAAAGCCATTAGGCGTTCCCAAACTGTCTGATTGAGCTACATTTGTACATGGGCCTTCCTATATTATGAGATCTATTCCTGCTTCAGTCTTTAATTGCGATGAAGTCATCGTCGAGCTGTTTAAATAATCCACCTGTCTCCCACCTCTTCCCTGCTGCATTGTTAACCAGTGGCCTAGCCAGTGATCCCTGAGCCCCAAGGCAAGAAAGGAAATGTGACCTCTGCCCTCTGTTTGGACTGTGGAAAACAGCAATAATTATTGTTCTGTGGGCCCCTCATGTTTCTGTTTGAACTGTGACAAACAGCAGTTATCAGGGTTCAGTGGGCCTTTAAGGCATCTGGGACCTGATGCCACTGCACCTGCTGCACCAATAGGAAGCTAAGACCCTGCCCTTAACAGCTCCTATTCTAGCCCCACTGGAGAACCGAAACAGCCAAGTACTGATCTGGCCATATCTGCAGGCATGCAGCCGCCTCTTCCACTGAAGGGATTTAAGTTGCATGAAAGCAGCATGCCGGAAACAACTATGTTCGAGGCATATGAGCTGCAGATTACACACTGTGCATAGATGGCCACCTAGTGTTGGGCCCGGATGTTTGCAGTTTGTTTTTGTTATAGTAAAGTCTTTGGAAGTCACGAGATAGGTGTCTCCTCCTTTGGATCATACTGCGCATGGGCATCGGCTCTATCCCCAGAATATTTTTCACCATTAGGGAAGTGATGGAGCTGTATGAGAAGTAGTGATGTCCATGTAATTTGTATCTAATTAAGAAAAAACGGTTCATCGTCATCCCTTGCTTATCAGAAGGGTAAAACAGATTACAGTGTACCACATAAAAAATTGTGACTCTGTGTACAAATTAGAACTAGCATGCATATAGAAAGGGCAGCCTTTGGCCAAAATAGCCATTTTTCCCTACCCATACTTTTAACACATCTTATACAAAAAATGCTAATTACATTGTCATCCGGCAATAGTCATTAGCGCCTACTCATAGGCAAATGCCACTTAATTGTCTTTCACTTCAAGCTTTCAAGAGTAAATTGATATAAAAGCAGTATTGAATTTTTTGACATTGTGTACTCTTACCAAAACTTAGAGCATCAATTTTATATGACACACCATAGAAACAAGCCTTTACAATGCAATGGTCTCTGCATTATTAAAGGTAGAGCTATTGGCATTGCTCATGACTTTTTTAACATATAAATAAATGGCATTGTCATTTACAATGCCAATAGCTTAATCTCTCGCAAATGCGAGACCTATTGCATTTGCACCCTCACACACACAGCCCCACACACACACAGAGAGCCCCCCCACACACACAGAGCCCCCCCACCCACAGAGCCTCGCACACACAAACAGAGCCTCCCCACACACACAGAGCCCCCCCCCACACACAGAGCCCCCCAACACACACAGAGCCCCCCACACACAGAGCCCCCCCCCCACACACAGAGCCCCCCACACACACACAGAGCCCCCCACACACACACAGAGCCCCCCCACACACACAGCCCCCCCCACGCACACAGAGCCCCACACACACACACCGAGCCCCCCCCCCCCACACACAGAGCCCCATAGACACACGTGGAGCCCCACACACACACACGGAGCCCCATACACACACATTGAGCCCCACACACACACACACAGAGCCCCCCCCACACACACAGAGCCCCACACACACACACAGAGCCCCCCACACACACTCACACACAGATCCCCCCACACACACACACACTCAGAGCCCCCCACACACACATAGAGCCCCACACACACACAGAGCCCCACACACAGACACACAGAGCTACACACACACACAGCCACACAGAGCCACACACACACACACACACACAGACAGAGCCACACACACACACACAGACAGAGCCCAACACACACAGAGCCCAACACACCTGGCGCAGAGCCAGCAGTAAATGTTTCCATTGTGGTTTTTCCAATAAATGCGCCATGAATCATGCGAGGCCTGTCTGCCTCTTGATTCACAGATGCTACTTTATAGCCACATTAGAATGTACCTTTTAGCGCAAATGTTCAAATATCAAATACATTTACTCCTACTTCATAAATCATCCACATGCATTTCCAGAGGCCATACTAGCAACACTCACAACAGTACTAGCGAAAGAAAGAGCACTCGGCATTACAACTGCACCATAACAGTTACTGGTCCCCTCCCCTAGATGTAGCGCTACATTTTCTGGCAGGCCTGTGGGGAAGGCTTCCGAAATCCAGGACCTAGGGTGCTCCCACCTAACATTTAGTGACACTCACGCTGCCGCCGGTGAAAATGTCCTCCTCTTCCGTGTCGCTATCTCCGGCTCCGCTGTCCCTTCCTCATCCCCAGGGAAGGGCGGTGGGTGTTTTGTGCTGCCGACGGTTGTGCTGGGGCAGCTACTGTCGGCGGTCGCCATTTCCCCGACCAGCGCCTGAGACCGCCGCAAACGTCACCGCTCTGGGAGGAGGTGGGGGTTGTAAACACCGGCGCGAGCCTAAACGCCTCTGCTGACAGACAGAGACACTCAACAAGGATAACTTTATTCAGCCCTGCGACTCGGACAGTGCGGGAGGGTGGGTAGATGTCAGGAGGGTTGGCACGTGGGACCCTGGCTCACACAGGGCAGGAGAGGAAGGGCTGCACGCAGAGGCTGGCCCCAATGCAGGTTGACAGAGAGGGAGGGGGCCACTTCCTTATCTGTTTTATTTTCATAGAAATCTATTCACAGACCAAAAATGAAGATTGATTTTTAAAGATGCATGGGTCGTTTCTTTATTAATTTTAGTTTGTTCAAGTGTCCCAAGTTCAGTCAAGAGAGAGGAAGCGTCAGGATCGCTGAGATTTTCGCTGTGTAAGTTTAGGTCTCCGAGAAGTAAAAAGTTTTTGGATGAAATGGCATAGGGGGAGATTAGGTTCATGAGCTGGGTGACGGAATCGAGGAGTTAACAGATGATACGCGTAAAGCATGTTACTGCAGTCATATTTCTGCAGATATCACCTCCACACTACTGAGGAAGAAGATATTTACAAATGCTACAATTAATTAGCCACAGTTTTAATCACAGCAATGATTTAGAAACTGTACTTGTAAAGTCCTGATCCGAGTATTACTATGTAAATTTTTATTGGATCACATTTAGCATTTCCAACGGAAACGTAGGAGAGACCTTGGAAATACATAACGGTACACAAGAGCACAGTTTGTGCTCTTGTGCTACACAGACAGTCTGGTCGGTTACCTAGAAGAAAACTGTAATGGTTGTCATTTGTCGGATGGAGGTGATTGGGTTACAATCACAGGGATAACAATGGAAGCAGACATGTATTACAAAAATACAACATTGTATCCCTGTTCTGGAACAATTACCACATCTAGAAGTACCTATGCATCGATTTCTAATTACGTTACTGATTACATTACTGCAGACTCTACACTGCTGGAGTTTAGATCCCAACTTGTGATCTTGACTCAATGGTACCGGGAAGGGATGAGTAAGTGTGCAAGGCCTGATCAAGTTACTCCAAACACATTTGTACCTAATGCTGATCGCAAGGCTACTGTCATGTTACGCATGCACGAGGCCTGATCATAACTTGACTGCAAGGACATGTGCGCGAGGCCTGACCCCATTATTGCAATGACATGCATGCACAAGACATGATTAGAAGGTTAGTGCAATGGCATCGTACACAAGGCCTAATCACGCAATAGTTTTGCGGAAATATTATTTGGCTCCACAGACAGCACTGGTTCCGTTGCTATTTAAAAAGTTAATTTAACAGAGAGGTACATTTTCAAACTACTTGCCAACTATTAACAGAGGACGATACGAAGTGAGGACAGCAAAAAATGGAGAATGCAACAGTTGATCTAAGCGGTAAAACTTGCGAGTGCACCAAAAAGTGAGACGAAGGGATAGTAATGAAATAGATTAATATAGGAGAATGTGCAAAAGGAACATAAAGAGTCAAAAGCAAATGGAGGCAAACCAGAAGCAAGGAAAGATATAAAAGGAAGGAGGAGAAGACGAATAACAGTTAGAAACAAAAGATGGGGAAAGCACGCGAAACAAAGCTGCACATGGCAGAGAGAAAGAGATGGGAGTAGAGCAGCAGTGCCACAGCATACCAGCCCCCAAATATGTCAGGGGGATGCACTCACGCACAATGAAAGTTTAACAGCACCGAAGTGTTAAGTTGAAAACAGTTTTTTCTTCTTTCTTTTCCACACGCATGGGAACAGCGGAAAATACGAAGAGTCCACAATGAGACATAAGTATTGTTGGAGAACAGTGCGGCCACCTGCTACTGCCGGCCTACCACCCTTGTTGCCACGCCCCCTCCCACCCCGCTCCAACACCCTCACGCTCCAGTATTGCAAGGCGGCTGCCCCAGGAGGCCCTGTCTGCATGCAAGCCGGGGCCCACAAAGGGCCTGGCAAACCATGGACAACAACAGCCAGGCCGAGTGGATCACGTCTCGGGTGCTGGCACATATGTTAGCGCGGCCACTTCTTGAGCGTGGCCGCATGGCCTACATATGGTGGCCGTGTGTAGCCACCCCCTTGGTTTATTATATCTGCCCTTCAAATATGAAGGGGGGTGGTGGGGTGAGGAGAAAGCTCCGCGAGCAGGACGTCTGCTGCAGAAGTTGTGCAGCAAGTGTACCAAGTGCCAACACTGTTTAAACATATGGAACACAACATTTTGGAGTGTTCTCTCTTCGAATTTACCAGTTCAGTAGGATACTTTCGGATTTCAATCCTTTTCATTTTTTTCCATTAAATTGAATACAACATTACATTCAAATAAATAAGGAGCATTCCACTGCATATAATTAGCAAAAACATTAAACCGCCAATAAAAACAAACAAGCACTCACTTGAGGACGGTAACCAGGACACACGTCCTAACAAGCACTCACCTAAGGACGACTTCTTCCGGCGGCGGTCGGGCTGAAATGGCTGCCGCAAAGCTCCAACATTTTTGAGATTCGGGGCGTGTTTTTTGCTGAGTGACGGATGACGTCACGGTGAGAAAGAAGGCAAAAACACGCCCCCGAATCGCAAAAAGATGGGGCTTGATCAGAGTGACGCCCCTCTCCTCCAATGGCTGGCCAGCATTTACGAGGCCAGCCAATGGAGAAGAGGGGCGGGTTCAAGCCCCGTACTAAGAATCAATAAATCTCTGACCGAGACTGCGCAAGCGCAGCCTACGGTCCTAGACCTAAAAAGGAGTTGTTAATATATAGTAAACCTCCAGAAACGTTTGATTAACCAGTTATAAAGTCACTTCTAGCTTAGTTAGTTTATAGTCTTCTTTTTTTGTAATAAAAATTTTCACATTGTTACTGGATCTGCATGGCTAAATACTTATAAGGTCCCAAAGGCGAGACCTATTGGCTATGCCAATGCTTGTTAGTGATTGAGTACATTGAGCAGCAGAACTTTTGATTAAGTCCTGAAGAATGCCGCAAACACCTCTTTGGAGGGTTAATAGGCTGAAACATGTTGACCTCTTATGGACTCTAACAGTGCATATATATTGCTCCCACAGTGCCCTGTTTTTAATCCTGGCCCAGGGGCGTACAAATAATGGAAACCACATACCCTTTAGCAAGTTTTAACTTTCACTCTGCTACTCCCACTACCCTGAGCTCATTATTGTGGTATTTAGTATACCTTTCTCTATAGCAAAACATGCCTGAACTCCTCCCTCTCAGTGAGGGGGTTGTATCACGGTGCTAGGAGATTCCCAATAAGGAAGCATGCCATCTATGGTAGGTGAGGGAAATCGTCCTTTTAAAGCGATATTTCATCTTAGCTAGGCCTTCATTTGAAACAGTAATCCTCAGAGACCCTAGTGTTTCTGGATTGTCGTAGAAATACATTTTTACCTCTTCATTGTACGTTCAAGCACAGACCATTGCATGAAATGTTGTGATCTCTTTAGGGAAAATACTGTGTGCACTGAGAAAATGTGTTAAAATAACAGAAAGTTGATAATCGCATTTAATACCTTCTCAAACCTGGATTTAACTGGAAGGGAAGTCTGTTAATTCTAGCAGATTTTTGATACTACAAGAGATAAGAAATTAGGTGATCTTCATCTGATATCTTTATCAGTAAATTATCTGAAATTTTGAACATAAACGTTTGCAATTATTATTTCTAAAGATAAAGGAAGTTCTATATTGGTCTTTTCTTAACTAACCCCAGTGCGTATGACTACAATAACCACCTCTCTCAAATCAATCTTGTGCTTGTTTAGTGAGTAAGCTAAATGATCTAGGAGAAACCAGGAACTGAGTGTCAGTATTTTTCTTAGGAAGCTTCAAGTTAGATAGTGAAAACACTTTTTAGAATGCCCCAAAAATTGTGTTAGATATTTCAATATGTTTGACGAAAAGAATAGGTACATTTTATGACAATATTGAAATGGGAAATAACAGGAACAAATATTTACACGACATTACAAAAATATTAGAGACTAAATTTCAGCAATATAGGAAATACTGAAGTTCATGTACTAATAATCCATTTGGTAAAAAGTGGTTGTTTGTAGAGTCAGCACACTACTGTGTCTGTGATTGCTTTTAAATCAAGGCATTTTTTAATGCACCCCATTTTACTTTCAGATTCACAAATGTCCCCTTGGGTTACTACCTCCTGTTACTGTTCTTCAGCCCACATATGGTTTCGAAGCTCAATACATACCTTAACGATGTATTAAATATTCAGAAAGGAAACTATTAACATTCCCCTTCCAAATTCTGAAATAAGTTTGTGCTAGGTCTGTTTGAACTCTTTTAAAATACGACATTTAAATGTCCAAAAGTTCAGGAATACTAGTTTCAAGCCTGGTTACATCAAACGATGCCCTTCTGTTCGTACATTTTATTGTGCACCATGATTCGGAAATGGCGTGTTTTTGCTTTTCGGAGGTTAAATTCTAAACATATTTATTGTTGTTGCCATCCGAAAAATTATCACCAATTAGGAAGATAACAACAAGTGGTCCTCTGATGCTTGCTGGAATGGGAAGTGTTTAAGCAAAAGGTGGATTTAATTAAAGTTTAGGTGACAATTTTGCAAAATCGTGTGGATTTTGTATTTATTTAAAATTGTTGATCTCCAACATTCAAGTTTATCATTTGAATCCTATTGTTGCAAAATTTTGAGCCCCATGAGGCGGTTCCTCTCCAGAAAGCATTCAGGTTGTAATCATGAGTCAAATAATGCTGAGGCAGTTAAAATATTCAAATTGAATTCTAATTACCTATGAAATGTTCATTGTTCAATATATTTCTTAGTATTTTAATGTGCAGACTTTATTGCTTAACCCCTTCCATGCTCATGATGAGCTCAGCTCGTCATGAGGCACAGTGGAGCTGTGCTTATGACGAGCTGAGCTCTTCATGAACAATGGTATTCAAAGAATGTCAGCACAGGAGGGGAAAAGTCACAGCAGCCAAGGTGTTAAGGAAAATAATTAGTATTTGTTTTTCTATAGATAGGAAGCATTACATTAATGAAATCACTGTATCCCACCTTCTTTCCTTTCCTGTTTTTTATGAACGTTTATGTTGTTGAACTTTAAAGATTGCCGAAATTAAGTGTTCTACATAACTTTGCTGTGTTACAGTATGTTGATTTTTATGTACAACTTTTGTCTCCTATGTGCATAGCAACTGATGTTTTGTTTTGCTTTAATAATCAGCTTATGTTTAGTAGGTTTTATTATTCAATAAAATGTTTCAAACACAACAAATGGTAGTTGATATGTATTTACAACTGCATCATTTTTATTGTATGGGCAGTTTCAAAGGGGCCAGAAATATGGTCTGCGGGTTGACGGAGGACCACATTGGCATCAGCAGGGAGAGGTTTGGGCAGGTGATTGGGGATATATTTTAGGTTGGAGTAGTGGGAACAAAGCATGTACATTGTGTGGACTGTGACTCCTGGAGTTAGTGTGAGGGATATCATGCTACCCTGTAAATGAATTCCCTAGTGATTATTATGAATAAACTTTATTCGGTATTATAAAAGAAAACCATAAAAGTCATAAATAAAATGATAAAACATCTTCCAAGTCCCAGATTGACAAATATAATATGTCCAAGTTAATCAGAACCCAAGATAAAAATTCATGAATTACAGTACAGAAGTACCTGAGTCTAACAGCGACCCGTAAAAAGTTAAGCGTATGCAAAACAGTGTCATTAGAGACGAGTTCTAAAAAGATAAGAGCTGGTCTCACCCGCCTAAAACCCACTTTTTGAGAATGGGAATAATAAATAACTTTCTAGGGACAGCATTAAAACTGCAAAACATTATAAAGTGCATCATGTCCTGACGAGACACACCGTTGCAGCCACAGGGCATGAGGCACTGGCCTCTGTGGGAGCCGCGAGGGTGTGCCATGAGGTAATGGAAGAGATTGAGCTGAAACCGGGTCAATAGAAAATGATCATGGATGCTTTTAAGCCCTAGAAGATAAGGTTCGTTGGTTGGTACAGTTTTTGACACGATGTACTTACGCACACTAGGCTAACATTGCTCATTTCCCTCTCTATCACAGTGGCTCATTCTTAAAAAACACTCTTTGACCAGAGAAAGATCCCTCTTACATATGCGCTTAGGGTTAACGAATAGTTCCCACCTACCCTGGAGAGGCCAACTCTTATATACTGGAGCCATCGGATGCTTGAGACATGGTCAAGTGAAAGGCATTCCCATAGGACGTCTTTACTAAGTGTATTTTCTTGCTTAGCCCAAATATTAAGCCACAAATCCAGGGGACGGAAAGCCAGTAAATCTGATAGGAAAGGCATCCCCAATGCTTCGTTCACGACATAAAATGGGGTGCTTTGTGGGACAGAAAGGGCCGCCGCAGGAAAGAGTTTCAGCACTTTGTACTACCCCTACCCCTACCCCAATGTGGCCCAATATCTCACGCCCAAAGCTAACCTTTGAGATATTTTTGGCTTCATATATCTTCAAAAGAGCCCCTGTTGGCTTCCCTCCCTCTCTGCTGGCAATGTTAAAAACAGCTGCAAAAGCTTTCCCTAGATCCCCTTTCTTCCAAGTAAGCAAAGGACACCAACTGAGGGAATCGTCAAACACAACTCCCACATAGGAGAAAACATTGGTCTTCGACATTAATGAAAGTCCGAGTTTAAAAGTGAACTGCTTAGCTTTATGATCTTCCACCTGCATAATGAACGACTTGGCATGATTAAACGAAAGGTCCAAGTCCTCCATAAAAAGGGCAAAATAATTCAGAAGAAGTTGTAGGCCCCTAGCTGCTCTCCTATAGGACTGGCAGGCTACGCTCGCCTACCTGGGGGCAATCAGCATTTGTGGCCAAAAGGGCCTTCTCTAAGGAATTAATATATAGGTTAAAAAGAAAGGGTGCTAAAATTAACCCTGACACACCCCTCTCTTGAAGTCAAGCTGACTGGACACTTTCAAATCCTTTGAATAGCGGACAACTGCGGTTGAATCACTGTGAAGATCCCTCAGAAATAAAACAGCATTACTGTCAATGCCAATGCAGGACATCAACTGCCACAGCTTGGACCTATTGACACAGTCGAAAGTTGAGAACTGGTCCATGAAGGCTAGGTATATGGGGCTGGAATGAGCCACAGTGTATTTGTTCAGAACCATGTACAGGTTTAAACGACCTGAGCGAAAGCCGTTTTGGAAATAGGTTAAAAAGTTGTTTTCATCAACCCAGGATACAAGTGTGTCACCACCTTCACCACAGAGTCCACAAGAGAAATGGGCCTATAACAGTAGGTCCTGTCCCGATTTCCCTTTTTAAATACTGGGACTATAATCAATAAAGCCCAAGAATCTGGGGGGCCAACCTGGACTGCATCATTGCTAACAGCTGTGAGGACAGGCTCCCAGGTTTCTACGTGGGCGATGTAGAGATCGGGCGAGGGGCCTTGTTTTTAGACAGACTTTGCGTGGTGAAAATAAGTTCTGACTTGCCTTCCACCCTTGGTAGATCAGTGCTTGAGCAACTGCGCTTGAAGGATTCCCTAACTATTCCGCTTAGGGCGTGGGGCAGGACCTAGATACATGAGGCAATGCTGTCCATTATATCTTTTATATCTGAGCTACGAACATCTCCCTGTATCACAACTATTTGATATTGACTCCTCTCTTGTCCATTTCCTAACTGTAGTTTGTGTGCTACGAATACCATGCCTAAACAAATACAGAGTGGTATCCTGTTCCTCGGAGACTCCGCCTAGGGCGCGCGATTAGACCGATAAGTTGATAAACGTGCTGCCCTTTACCCCTTGCTTATCACAATATTCCTCTGTATTTTACATTGTAAAATGGTTTTCTATTTGGTCCGCTTCCAATCCACGGTTTGCGCCTCACGGATTGGTTGTCATTAAAACAACACAGAGGGTTTCCTGTTTCGTCTTCGCCTACACTCGTGAACATGCGCAATTGTTAGAAACACCTTTTCGGTTCCCTTTCAGGGCCGCA
>NW_028254926.1:0-179044 GCF_964263255.1 Lissotriton vulgaris
TCCCTCCGTCTTGTTTGTTTCTTTTACCCGCTCCGCCCCCTCCCCTTCCCGCCGTGTCGCATTTCTCCTCCCCCCTCCCCTCTCTTCCCTCCGTCTTGTATATGCAAAGTTGTTTGCCATGGAAAACTCCTCCACGGCAGGGAAATAGCAGACTCTGTGGATAGCCACGAGGTTTCCAGAAGCAAGTATGAGAATGTTTCTGAATTAAAAAAAAAAGTTACTTTCAGGCAAATATATAAATCACCACCTGTAGTTTTAGTTGTAAGTTTCCGACTCCGCCTGTGGTTTTCAGATCCATTAACTTCCGTTTCCCACACGCACAAAAGGTGGTGTGTCTGCTTTATAAGAGAGATGCTATCTTGAGAAGCCCAACAGGGCAACACTCAGTATTTCCTACGAATCGTGTCAAAATTGCAATGCCAGCCACGTTGTTTAAATGTAAAATGTCAGTGCAGTTCCATCAGCCGCCACCGAAGCGTCTGCTAACGTACGCAGCGTGCAAGAAATTCCTGCACGCGAAGTACCATCAAAACTCTGCTACCAGGCTCCTGCCTCCGTGCACAGTCACGACGACTTTAATGTCCTTTAAATCCAGTTAACATTTATATCTGCTGAACGGGGCCGTGGCTGATTTTAACGTAGGATGCAGTTCACGGGGCGGCCGCGGTGAGGGCTCACCAAGGGCACCTGACCTTGCAAGCAAACGCTTTAACTCTCTCTGCTCTTCTCGGCGCACTGGCATTTCAATTACTCTTTTGAGAGTAACCCTCACCCTGGCATTTCAATTACTCTTTTGAGAGTAACCCCTCACCCCTCACCCTCACCCCCAACACCTCAGCCTCACCCTCACCCACACTCACCCACACTCACCCACACTCACCCACACTCACCCACACTCACCCACCCTCAACCCCTCACCCTCACTCACCCTCAACCCCTCACCTCACTCAACTACTCTCACTCACCTCAACCCTCACCCTAACTCACCTCACCCTCACTCTCACTCAACTACTCTCACTCACCCTAACTCACCCTCACCCTCAACACCTCACTCACCCTCACCCTCACACCTCACTCACCCTCACCCTCAACACCTCACTCACCCTCACTCACCCTCACCTCAACACACTCACCTCACCACCCTCACCCTCACACCTCACTCACCCTCACCCTCAACACCTCACTCACCCTCACCTCACACCTCACTCACCCTCACCCTCAACACCTCACTCACCCTCACCCTCAACCACCTCACCTCACCCTCACCCTCAACACCTCACTCACCACACCCTCAACACCTCACTCACCCTCACTCACCCACACTCACCCTCACTCACCACACTCACCCACCACCCTACCACCACCCACCACCCCACCACCTCACCCACACTCACTCACCCTCACCTCACTCACCCTCACCCTCACTCACACCCACACCACACTCACCCCACTCACCCTCAACCACCCTCAACCTCACCCTCACACACCACACCACCACACACCCACACACCACTCACCCACACTCACACTCACCCACCACACCCACACACCACACCCTCACTCCCAACCTCACACCACTCCTCACCCACACCCTCACTCCACACACCTACAACCCTCACCCACACCCACACCACACCTCCCACCCACACCACCCACCCTCACTCACCCACACACCCTCCACCCACCACCCACACCACTCACCCACACTCCACCCTCACCCCTCACCCTCACTCACCCTCACACCCACATCACTCCCTCACTCACCTCACTCCCTCACTCACCCTCACTCACCTCCACACTCCCTCACCACACTCCACTCACCCCTCACTCACCCGCACTCACCCTCACACACCCTCACTCACCCACACCTCACCCTCACTCACCCTCACCACCCCACTCACCCCACACACCCCTCCCACCCTCTCACCACCCTCACCCACCTCACCCTCACCCCACCCTCACCCACCCCACCCTCACCCTCACCACCTCACCCTCACCCCACACTCACCACCCCCACCCCTCACCTCACCCTCACCCACACCCTCACTCACCCTCACCACCTCACACCCCTCACTCCCTCACACACCCTCACTCCCTCACTCACACCTCACCCCAACCCCTCACTCACACCTCACCCACCTCACTCCCTCACCCCTCCCTCACCCTCACTCCCTCACCCTCCCTCACACCCCACCCTCACTCACTCACCCTCACTCACCCTCACTCACCCACACTCACCCTCACCACCCTCACCACCCTCACTCACCCTCACTCACCCTCAACCCCTCACCCTCACTCACCCTCAACCCCTCACCCTCACCCTCACTCTCACCAACTACTCTCACTCACCCCTCAACCCCTCACCCAACTCACCCTCACCCCTCACTCACACCTCAACCCCTCACCCTAACTCACCCTCACCCTCACTCACCCTCACACCTCACCCTCAACACCTCACTCACCCTCAACACCTCACTCACCCTCACCCTCACCACCTCACTCACCCTCAACACCTCACTCACCCTCAACACCTCACTCACCCTCAACACCTCACTCACCCTCAACACCTCACTCACCCTCAACACTCACTCACCCTCAACACCTCACTCACCCTCAACACCTCACTCACCCTCACACCTCACTCACCCTCAACACCTCACTCACCCTCAACACCTCACTCACCCTCAACACCTCACTCACCCTCAACACCTCACTCACCCTCACCTCCCTCACCCTCAACACCTCACTCACCCTCACCCTCAACACCTCACTCACCCTCACCCTCAACACCCTCACTCACCCTCACCCTCACACTCACTCACCCTCACCCTCACACCTCACTCACCCTCACCCTCACACCTCACTCACCCTCACCCTCAACACCTCACTCACCCTCACCCTCAACACCTCACTCCCTCACCCTCACTCCCTCACCCTCACTCCCTCACCCTCACTCCCCTCACTCCCTCACCCTCACTCCCTCACCCTCACTCCCTCACCCTCACTCCCTCACCCTCACTCCCTCACCCTCACTCCCTCACCCTCACTCCCTCACCCTCACTCCCTCACCCTCACTCCCTCACCCTCACTCCCTCACCCTCACTCCCTCACCCTCACTCCCTCACCCTCACTCCCTCACCCTCACTTCCCTCACCCTCACCTCCCTCACCCCTCACTCCCTCACCCTCACCTCCACTCACCCTCACCTCACTCACTCACCCCTCACTCACCCTCACCCTCACCTCACCCTCACTCACCCTCACTCACACCCTCACTCACCCTCACTCACCCTCACTCACCCTCACTCACCCTCACACCCTCACTCACCTCACTCACCCTCACTCACCCTCACTCACCCTCACTCACCCTCACTCACCGCAATAGTTCTCAGACCATTTCAGTTAGAGCTTTTAGAAATGTTTATGGCTTTTTTTATTTTTAATACTTTAGCATTGGCTACAGGAAACAAAAATGCTAAACATTTACAAAAAAAAACCATAAACAATTCTAAAAGCACTAACTCTAATGGTGCGAGACCTATTGCATTTCCAATGCTTGTTTTCTTTTTTGGCTCTCACTCAGTGTGTGAGCCCCTCCACAGTTCCCTCAGGCAAGTCGAAACTTACAAGAGGACTCCCCCGCTCGCCGCATTTGCATTCTCTCCATTCAAACTTACAGCCAACAGCCGGCCCCCCTTTGACAGTCATGTTTCCTGTGAATGTTTTGGACCACACCACTGTTGGAATTCCTCCTGCTTCGGATCAGGCCCAGCATCCTGAAAAGTAGGATCTGCCTTGACTGCACCTTCCCTTGCGGCCACCATTATGTGCGTGTAACCTGCTGGATCCTGCAAATCTACTTCTATGAGGGGCCCAGTTTGCATCTTTTCCATGCAACCTTCATCGGATTTGAGACGAGCATCTCCTTCATACCTGCGCCGAGCCTCATGAACTCTATGCTCAAAGTCAGAGAGCAGTTTTGCTTTGCAGAAATTTCTTTTATTATACAAGCCATCGTTTTAAAAGCATGTAGCCAGTTCTTTATTGTGCGATCTGCTCTAGGCTTCCACCTTACTTTCCTGTCCTCATCCCTTTTAATGCATTTCACCAGGTCCAGCCTGACTGCTTAATTTCAAGGAGCAAGAATATATCGCTGAATCCCTTCCTCAAGGTATGCCCAGACGTGAGAACCTTGCTCACTTTGCCACTGGATTTAAGCTAGCCTGGCTGATGAGGGGTGTTACCCCGAAACCAGACCCAGGATGCACATTTCCGGTCTAGGAAGACCTGGCTTGGTAGTTCAGGCTGGACTGTTCCCATGAGGTTACAGGGCCAAGACTGATTTGCATAAGGTTAGGTCTGAACTGGGGTGGCGAAGTGAGCTAAAGAACGATGATGGATTCGAACTAGATCTGTGACTGGCAGTGAGTGCCTGAAAAGTTTTGGCTCTCCATCCATCATCCTTGTGTTTGCTGAATCTGTTCCTCCATGTTCTCTCTTTGACAGCTAAGGGGACAAGGCTTGCTAATCCAGTCTCCCTCGCCATCATAGGGGGAGGGGGGGGGGGGGTCTCCTGGTGAGCCCCTCATATATCCGCTGGCCAGTTTGCCTAGCGCTGCAGGCTGCTCAGTGCCACCTAGACACACTGTTGTAAGGCCACTCGCTGCGGTCTCTTTTCCCCGACTACCTTGCCACCCAGCCCCTGCTGCTTGCTCCTGTGAACCTTGACCTGTCGCACCCCTTGCTTCCTCCTCATTTTGCCTTTGCTGCCCTATGTACGTACCCTGCTGCCGCCCATACTGATGCTGGGTGCTCTCTTGACTCAGATCATGGGGCTCACTGCTCTTTCTTCGCTCCGCCCACCCCTTTTAACTTCGTGCATGCCCGCGGCGCCCTCGGGGCACGTTAGCCGCGACCCCTCTAGGATTCAGTTGTGCCTCTATAATCCGATGCTGATGCTGAAGAGCTGTCACGTGACTGGAAGCTTCATCGCAGCCACCCTACTACTGCCCCTTGAGAGTGTGAGAGGGAAGCTTGCATTGCTGTTCGTGCAGCACCGGCTGCTACTGCGTGCGACCCACGCGTGCTTGGGTGCTGCCCATGCAGTATTCATTCTTTGTTACGAAGGCTAGCTATCTTTGTTGCTTGCTATCCATTTCTATTTTCAAGTAAGAAGCTTGCATGCTACTGCTAGCTCTACATTTTATGCATAAGGGAAGCTTGCACTGACGCTACCAGACCGGACCATGTTTCTTGTGGAGGAAACGTGGGCTGCTGCAGTTTTGAAGACAAGTCGGGAATTAAAAAAAATACCTTAATTCATTAACAACCTCAAAATATTTCCTCAAGTCATTTGCTCACCCCCCTGGGGGAAACTACGGGTTTTCTGGGCAAAGTTCAGCCCCGAACTCATGCAGACGGAATGCTTACTCATGTTCCATTTATAAATCCTTTCCAAACACTTTCAGAACCTCTGGTCTTTATCAAAGGCCTGCGGACACGCGGTCTTGCTAGAAATTGGACTTTCTTCAAGAGATCCCATACAGCTCCCCCACCTCTTCACCACATCCCCCGTTGAATCACCTGCCTTGCTCATCCCCCTAACTAGCAACAACGCTTGGCAGGCTCTCCCAGAGCCACTCGAAGGCGTGACGTTGCGAGCGACGCAGCGCCGAGGCGGAAGGCAGCGCGGACCCCTAGCCAAGGACCCCCGGCTGCTCGCATTCCTACACACAGACGTAAGCTGCGGCGGAGCCATCTGCGTGTATGGAAAACAGCTCCAAACCATCACACTGTGGCGAAATATTCAAGCATTTTAAATTCCACAAGCCGCAATTCGGGGTTTGGGAATTCACTTAACAGAAAAAAAAGTGAGATTAAACACGTTCGGGGGTAACACCACACGGATGATGTCGAATTTCTTTGACTTCGGGACATCACCAAGAAGACAAACTATTTATTTTCAACATTCTTGGTAGCCATTCGGAAAAAGATTGGATATTTGAAATGGAAAATTTTAAAATAACATTCGTTAATAAAAACATGACGAAGTAACACCTACTAATGTAATTTTACGATGGCGAAAATACATTTCGCAGTTTACGACCCCTAACAAACAGAGCAGATCCTCGTTCAAAACTAACCATTTTACAGTGTACATGTCAAACCGAAACTTTAGCTTGGCGTTTTTTTAAAGGGGTGTTTTAATAGACACGATGGTACTGCAACGCCTGGACGAAGACTGGCAAGGACAGTCCTGGCAGGGTTCCAAAGGAGCGACAAGGAAGGCCATATCGGGAACAAAATCACTGGGCTACATCATTGCCAGTCAACAGCACTAGCTACTGCTCTCGCCACACCAACCCTCTGGTTGAGGTGTAGGTGACGGGGCAGGAGGGGGGCAGAAGAGGCCAAAAGGACAGCAAGTAATGTTACAGACTGGCTCAGGACCAGTATTGCTATGAACACAAAAAGCTTTCACCTTCGTCATCAACCTCTCTTTTCGAGGTACCTCTATAAACTAAAGTCAAATGTCTGTAGCTCTCGGAGAACCAAGAAGCTAGTCACAAGTGCGACGATAATGCACTTCATAAAGAGAGAATAAAAACATGACCCTCCTGGAAAGCAACTGAGCAAAGGATATTCATTGGGAAGATTAGGAGGGGATGCACGATCATATAAATAAAGAGTGTATTTTACACACAAACTACTGGTTTCCTATCACATATTTTACAAGCTTTAGACACAGGGTGAGTAAGTAATTTGCATAGAACTACCCACTTTCAGCTGGAGTTGGAATCTTGGGGCCTACGAGTAAAGTCATCTTGTGAACAGACCCATCAGCACCTCCGCTATGGCAGAGGCGCGTCGCCCCCCCATCCCCCCAAAAACAACAGGAAAGGAAAAATAAAACAAAGTCATTTTATTTCTCCTTTCCTGTAGAGTCTTGGGTCAGGGCCTGGGGTGCGACAGCAATAAGCGGAGTGGTAGCGCACTCACTTCACTATGCATGATGGTTTGGCCGGCATTCCCAGGCCAGCCAAACCGTCATGCGCAGTGAAGCTCCCTCCAACCCCAACCGCATTGCTGGGATTGGAGAGCAGGCACAGACTCCCAGTCTGTTCCGAAGCACTAATCGAAGTCGCTCAGGCCAATCCTGAAGCTGCTGTCTTGTGAGGCAGCTTCGGGAATGGCCGCAGGGCATGTTGGAAACATGTGCCTGAAGAAGAGGAGCAGAGGAGCGTGACACAGCCAGCTGAAGATACGTTTTGTAAAAAAAAAAAAAAAAAAGATATCTTTTTTTTTTGCCCCCCTCCCTTGTTGAGCCCTATGACCCCCTCACCCTCCGCCCATCTCAAACACCGGCCAGTACTGCAACCTATGTACTAATAGGTTGGTTCACAAAATTCGGAATTGTATTGGGTCACATTGAGACATTCAGACCTACCTCATATTCAAGATGTAGGTCGCAAGTCAACTTTTTTTTATTTTTTTTTATTACTGACCTGCAAAAAGGGGCTTAGTAAATTTTAAAAGCCAGTTAGCGGTCACAAACACGGCCATTCCTGGAATCAAAATGTCTTTGAACATCAGAATCAGGTCTCTAGCACAGCTTTACCGTAAGGGAGAGCAGCCAGAGATGCCCTATTCTAGCAGATATAGACTCCAGTATGGTCAATGTGATCATCTGTCGCACTTTCAACACATAAATAACCATCGGCAATTAAAGACTTGCCTCTAATTCCGAAAGATAGGAGGAAAAAATACAAAGGGTTTCAAGGAGAAGTGAAATATAGAGTCAGCAGCCCCTACTTACCCAAACCGTTAGCCTAAAGAGATTAAACTACTCCATAGGACAGAGTAGAAAATATTTCTGCAGGAGGGACATTTTATACCCACACCATTAGAGCTGCAAATAAGGAGTTCATATCTATAGTACTCTCTAAACGGCAGGCTAAACCACCAAAGAGATATAACTGTGCTCCAAGAACGCTGCTTTCGGCCTTTCTTGTGATCTTTATAACTCTCAGGTCTCCCTGTTCTCAGATCCGAACCTTTTTGCCTGTTTGCAGTGTCAGAAACCCACCACCGCTGTTCTTGCTGGCTTGACTGAAGCACATTTGGTCTTTCTTACTACCTTTTCTCTAAGGCTGGAACAGTTAACAGAGTAATTCTCCATTGCAGGTTTGCAAATTATCGTTAGTGTGCCAGAGTCTAGCGTAATACTGCACATTTGAAAAGGGACAAAAACTCCTAACTGGGTGTTGACGCTCATGGGCAGTACGACTGAGCAGTCACCTTTTAAACTAGGAGGTCTGATGGCCAGAGATTCTATTACAGGACCGGAGGCTTCGTATTCTGCTTCTCTTTCTTTAATATGCTACACACAGCAGCCGATGAAATGTAAGTTGTACGAAAAAAAAACTACATTTCCCATGATGCTAAACACACATCACTTCCTGCGATAGTCCATAAGACCAGGTCACTCCCGGATATCCTCCTCTTTCTTTGCTGCTCACGCAGCCAGTTAAATGCCATTTATTGCCTTACTATTTATTTATATTATACGCATGGTGTTGTTGCCCGTTTTGTGACATTGTACCTTTGGGTTGTATTACGTGTGCTCGCGCTGAGGCGCGTTACATATATACCTACTTTGTAGTTTTTTGTTGACGGTAATCTTTGACACACCTCGCCGCGTGTGCATGGGGAGAGCAGCGCTTACTCGCGCTTGCTTCAGAGAGGCTGTTTTTCGATTTCTGTTCGGTCTTTGGGCACAGTACCGACTCGCCGACTGCGAGAATCTTACAATATTGTGAGCGCGTGGCCCCCCTCATTGGCCTCAGACGCTAGGAGCAATTAGTTAGTTTCGTTTTCATAGTTTCGACGTGTGTAGTCCAATTGGGCTTGTTTTTGGCAGGATTGTGCTACACACGTCGCTACTGCCAGTTTTTGCTTAGTTTTAGGGTCTTTGGTGCTGCCTTCCACCGGAGGAGGTTCATTGACGCTTTGCTGGCTGGAATAACTGCTGGGCCTAGAGGGTGCACACCTCTTTGGACTTTGTCTACGAATTTTTGCTCCATTCTACGCCTGTGGGCTGCAATAACTTCATACAGCCTTTGGCTGAGGGGCTAGGTACCGGTTGCCCTAGAGATATTTATATTTACATCTTTGTTCGGTGGGTTGCCCCCCCCCCCCCTTTACTCCTCGATACTACTTTGACTTCTTCATGAGCAAGTCTATGTATAAATTTGGGGCCACCATGGAGGACTGGGGGACCTACGATGAGGAGAATGTCTATACAGAGGAGGTGGTCACTCCTCCTTCAGTTGAGGAAAAGATTGTTGAGGCTCTGGACGCTTCTGTTCAGGATTCTGTCAACAAGGCCCTGGAGAAGGCAGTTCCTGGGACTGTCCAGCAGGCTCTGGCTAGTGCTCTAAAGCCAATCACTAAGAAACTGGAGAAATTTGCAAAAATGCGTGGTTTTACCTCGACTGATTCCGCAATGAAGGACGCTTCTGCCTCTCAGGCGCCTTCTGAGGCTTGGCCTCATTCCCAATCTATGTCCTCTATGCCTGCTCCAGATTCGGGTAAGACATTCCGTGTTCAGGACACTGATACCGACACGGATACTACTACCACTACGGATACGGACGAATCTCCCCCAGGAAACGGACCAAGAAGTCCAAGAATGTAGAGTCTTCTCAGTCTCTGTCCAACCCCTTTACTTTGATCCGACAGACATTGTTCACCCGTGCGCTTCTGACTGGCTTCCAGCACCAGAGGTTGCGGTATACATACATGAGAATCTTCGCAAGAGCTTCGACAAGGAGGTCAGAAATAGATTACGTTCGGAGTGCCCGCGTCCAGACATATCGGACAAGGTGGCGGAGACTCCTGACATTGATCCTAGTAGGTTAACTTTCCTTAAAAAATTCGCGAAGGATCCTAAGAAGGGTATAGACCGCGCAAGGGGAGGATGCCAGGACAAACTCCTGGACGTGGTTGGCCCTCTGGCCAAGATCTTGGAGATGGCTTTGGAGGCCCAGGAATCCAACTCGGCCATGGACCCGCATGTGTTGGCGGGCTGGACCCAGAGGGCCATTTGCCTTTTGGGCAATGCAAACTGTGCAATTTCAACTGAACGGCGCAAGTCTCTGCTCATGAGGATGGACACTAACCTCACTGGACAGGGCCCTTGGCGGACGACAACCTGTTCGGGGACGTTTTTGTGAAGGATGTGGCAAAGTACGTCGGTACCTTTACCACTTTAGACAAGGCTCAGTCCGGCATCAAGCGGGCCCTGCAAACTAGTGTTTTTCACAGGGCCGGGCGAGGCCGGGGACGCTCGTTTGGCCGTCAGCAGTTCCAACATTTTGGATGTGGTAGAGGTGAAGGGGATTCCACTAGAGGGGAAACCTTCTACCCTACCAGGCAGCGGTTCAACAAGCGACGGTTCAACAAGGGCTCTTACCGTGGCGGCTTCCAGGCCTCAGAATCAGGAGGTGAGTGCTCCAGACCCTTACCCGTTGCCTTTGGGGGGGGTCGTACTTATTTCTTTCACAATTGGGTTCAGTTATCTCAGTACGCTCGGGTCCTAGAGACTGTTCGAGGTTTTCGTCTGCATTTCGTCTGCATTTCTTTCAGGTCCCAGTGCAGGATGTTCTTCCCAGACAGTTGGTTTTTTCCCCAAGCAGAAGATACTTTTATAGTTTCAGAAATAGGAGAATTGCTGCGGAAACGCGCGATAGCACGCTGAGACGCAGGCCCTCGCGGTTTCTGCAGCAATATTTTTCTAGTACAGAAGAAGGGCGGGGTTTACAGGTTGGTACTCAATTTAAAAACCTTCAACCAGTTCTTAGTGTACAAGCATTTCAAGATGGAGGGTATCCATCTTTTGACGGATCTGTTAAAACAGGGGGACTGGATGGTCCGTTTGGACCTGAAAGACGCCTACATGTCCGTGCCGAGTTTTCTACAGTTTCAATGGAGAGATCAATGGTACGAGTACTTGGTTCTGCCTTTCAGTCTTTCATCAGCTCCTTGGTGCTTCACCAAGGTGTTAAAACCAGTGATTGCATATCTCAGGGAGCAGGGGCTCCGTATGATAGTGTACTTAGACGACATCCTGATCATGGCACAGTCGCAGGATATAGTTTATCAGCACCTGCGCTTGACCATTGCTACGCTGCAAAATCTAGGTTTTGTAGTCAACGAGAAGAAGTCGATTCTCTGCCCAACCCAGAAGATAGAGTTTCTGGGCTTTGTCATAGACTCGCAGGGCTTTGTCATAGACTCGCAAAAGGCTCAGTTGAGTCTCCCGCGGTCGAAACTGCGCGACATTCAAAAGGAATTGCGCGTCCTGTTGTCCAGAAAGACGGTGACGCTGCGCGCGATAGCCAGAGTAGTGGGTCTCCTGGCATCTTCTGTACAAGAAATATTTCCGGGGCCCCTGCATTATCGGGCCCTTCAGAGATTGAAGATTCGGCATCTCCAGGAGGGTCTCTCCTATACGGATCTAGTTCCTATGTCGTCAGAGGTTCGGCAGGAATTCCAATGGTGGTTAGGTCACGTGAAAGCTTGGAACGGTCGAGCTGTCTTCGGTTCCGTTCCGGAAGTCATCATAGAGTCCGATGCCAGCCGTTGGGGCTGGGGAGCGCGTTGTGGAAGTATTTCCACCGGCGGCAGGTGGTCTCTGCACGAGTTAGAGCTGCACATAAATTGTCTCGAGCTGCTCGCCGGTTCGTTCACAGTCAGAACTCTAGCTCCCGAGAGGGTGTCCTGTTGCATCCTACCGAGGATGGACAACATATCGGCGGTGCGCTACATCAACAAACTAGGGGGTACAAGATCCTCCATGTTGGTAGAGATAGCGAAGGATTTCTGGCATTATTGTCGGACCCATTTTGGAAAAGGTGATGGACAGAGTTTCTGAATGATGCAGAATACTCCTACCCAGTCAAAAGATCAGGGCTTGATCCATCACCGTTTTTTAGCTAATTTGCATGTAGCCAGGTTCTGAGCTGGGATGGTGCAGTGAGCTAAAAAACAGTGATGGATTAAGCCCTGATCTCTTGACTGGGTAAGAGTATTCTGCATCATTCAGAAACTCTGTCCATCACCACCCCCTTTTCCAAAATCGGTTTGTCCACACTATGTGTGGGAGGGTATACTCAGACGTGAGTCCCTTGCTCATTGCACCATCAGGATTCAAGCAAGCCGGGCCGACGACAGCTGAAATGCCAGAAACCGGTCCCCGGAAGCTTGTTTCCTTCCCAGTATAAGAATTGGCTTGGTAGTTTGGTTTGCCCTGTTCCCATCATGCACTGGGACAGGAACAGACTAATTTGCATGTAGCCAGGTTCTGAGCTGGGATGGTGCAGTGAGCTAAAAAACGGTGATGGATTAAGCCCTGATCTCTTGACTGGGTAAGAGTATTCTGCATCATTCAGAAACTCTGTCCATCACCACCCCCTTTTCCAAAATCAATTATTGTATGACCCACCAGATTTCTGTCACGGCGGAGTACATCCCGGGTCGGTCGAATGTGGTGGCGGATTGGCACTCACGTCACCTGAAAGATTACAGCGATTGGCAACTCAACCCGAAGGTGGTGCACTGGTTGCAAACGATATGGGGAACGTGTCGGATCGATCTGTTCGCGTCCCGACTGAATCGTCAGATGCCTCTGTTCTTCAGCTGGAGACCGGATCCGGTGGCTCTAGCGACGGATGCTTTTTCTCAGGACTGGTCTCAGTCACTGAACTATGCGTTTCCCCCCTTCATTCTGATTCCCCGATTGTACTCTCGGGTTCTGCGTCAGAAAGCGGAGTTAATTTTAGTGACCCCCCTTTGGAAGTCGCAGCCGTGGTTCCCGAGCCTTCTGGAACTGTGCTGCGACCTTCCCAGGAAGATCCCGGATTTTCCGGCACTGCTCCATGGCCCTCACGGCGAGATGCACCCGATGGTACTGTCGGGACATCTAACACTGATGGCCTGGAGACTTTCAGGAAACGTTGGCAAATGCCAGAGTTTTCGGAACAAGCTTCAGCCTTCATTGATCAGGCCTGGGCTCCCTCCACCAGAAAGCGGTTTACTTCCGCTTGGAAAGGCTGGGTTCGTTGGTGCGTGGAACAGCACGTGGATCCCGTGGGGGCAGGGCTACCCTCTGTCATAAATTCTCTTTCCTCGAAGGCGTCAGAAGGGTTAGCCTTTCGTTCTGTTCATAACTTCCGCTCTGCGATTTCGGCGGGCTATTGTCAGATCGATGGGAAACCGGTAGGTATGCAGCCTATGGTCTGTAAACTTTTGAAGGGGATTAGAGTTGCAAATCCACCTAAACCTAAGTATACGTCCTTGTGGGATGTCTCTAAGGTGCTCGATTTCCTCGCTAATTGGCCTCATAATGATCTTCTGTCCAGAAAGCAACTTTCAGCTAAACTCGCTATGTTACTCTGTCTTTCGGCTTGTCGACGTTCTTCAGATGTGAAGGCCCTGGATATTACGGGTAGAGTATTCACCCCTGAAGGGGTTTCCTTTAATATAACGGCTAGATCTAAGACTATGTCTCGATGTGTTGATTACTATGCTTTTCCTAGCAATGCTAAACTTTGTGTGGTTCAATGCCTTAAAGCGTACGAATAATGTACAAAGAATGTAAGACCTCTGGGTGTTTCACAACTATTGATTGCCTTAAAGAAGTCCTTCAAGCCGGTTACTGCGGCTACTATAGCCAGGTGGTTGAAATCTATTATGCAGGAGGCTGGCATTGATACTCAAGTGTTTGGGGCACATTCTGTTCGGGGGGCCATGGCGTCTAAAAGTTTTATGTTGGGATGTACCATTAAAGATATCATGCATTCAGCAGATTGGTCTTCCGAATCCCGTTCAAACAATTTTACTATAAACCGGTGGGTGATATTTCCTCTGTAGTGTTTCAAGAGCGTTAAACTAGCATAATACGAAGCCTCCGGTCCATTATTAGAATAAAAAATTAGCTAGCTATCGCGCCAAGAATTTTCAATTCTATTAAGGACACGGAGGCGAGGATTATCCCACCCGGTTATATTACATGCCTTGTAATATTTTGCCCACCCATGTTCAGGGTCTGTTTTTACAGAATTTACGGGCATTATTCTCTCTCATTCTTACAGGTTCTGAGAAGAAGATGGACTGAGTACTCCTCTGGTTAAGGAATTCTTTCCTGTTTGCTGTTCTTCCACGTTGGAGGCTGTTATGTTGGACTTCAGTTATTTATGGACTTCTGTTCGGAGCAAAGAAAGAGGAGGATATCCGGGAGTGACCTGGTCTTATGGACTATCGCAGGAAGTGATGTGTGTTTAGCATCATGGGAAATGTAGTTTGTTTTGGTACAACTTAAATTTCATTGGCTGCTGTGTGTAGCATATTAAAGAAAGAGAAGCATAATCCTCGCCTCCGTGTCCTTAATAGAATTGAAAATTCTTGGCGCGATAGCTAGCTAATTTTTTATTCTCGCCACCTTTGCTGGCTTGGGAACGCTGAATATGACGCAGCCCTGAAAACTCTCCACCCATTTCTATGCCCTGAACGGAGAAACCGCAGTACATGTAGCTGCTTTGAGCACACCTCGTGTTTTATAATTAAAGGTCCCGGTTTTCAATTTTTACAGATTTTTACAGATAAAACGGACAGAAATCAATGTGTTTTCTATCTGCATTTATTTTTAAAGTGGATAAATATAAACAATTGCGCTACTATTAAGTAACTCTCCGTGCTGTCTTTCATGAATTGTAGTCCAACTGCTGAGCAGATGGACAGCATGGGAAATTAAAAAAACAGGATTACATTTCTTTAAATAATGGCATGTGTCAAAATACATTTGTGGTATAATGCTAATATTTAGGGGACATATTGCTACAAAATATTTGGACTCTTAAATAGCTAAATCACGACAGACATCAAAGCATGAGTCCATCAGTTAAATAAATATGGAAATGTACAGTTTTACAACTTCATTTATACTCAAAATAAACAAAACATATGGATTAATACAGATAAAACGTCCAAATAATAAATATGGATTAATACAGATGCAAATGTTAAAAAAAATTATAAAACAGAGAGCCCTATTTATGATATCAGGTACGGAATTTTATTGCCTAACCATGGTATCACTGAAAACAGAGCAATACAAAGATAGGCCTGTCGTACATCCCAACCTCACAATTTCTTCCTTGTTATGAGTATTCTGCAATGCAGGTAGTTTGCGCCCGAATCAAAGCTTTGCCTAGTAATGACAGTTGCTTTGGTAAACTCAATTCAATGCCTGCACTGTGGTGGTGAACAACCAGAAGAGTCTGCACCTAACCCATATCCAAAACTTGCATACAGAAGTTTTTCACTGCAGAATTAGTGCACTTTTTTTTATCATCAATCAAAAGTCTTGTCTCATGCCCAGAAACCGCCTTCTATTTCCTATGGAATGGGTTAGCCATTTGGTATCGACCCAGAACCATTTATGTCTTTGCTGTGGATCATTTTGTACCATTTGGGAAAAGTAACTGCATTTTAAATCGTTCTACCGATTTAAAGCATTCAAATGAAGCTGTAAAATGTGGAGGCTCTCAAAAAGTAAGTAAATGTGGTGTGGGCAAGGCCAGCGCAAAAGTATACACCTCAATTGGTGCAGTAATATTTAGCCTCCCATCCCCAGCAGTTACATGTATTGAAAATGTGGCCATTGCCAGCCCCAAGTGAAACTAAGGGAGTAGGTCTTAATCCCCTCTCAGTCTACACGCACATGCGAGGTGGTCCAGGGAAGGGCCATTCAAACAACCCTCTTAGCAGGAAATCCAAGAGGTAGGTCTTCCACAACCGACCTCCTTACACCAGAGGTATACCAAGGGACATGATAATTATCCTCTCCTCATCTGGTACCCAGGGGCTGATTATATGTTTCATTTATTTACTTTTATATAGCACAGACTTATTCACATTGGAAACAGAGGGATTAACAGAGAATACGTATACACAAAAAAAAACTACTACTAAATTTACAGCAAAACATGTGTCAAACCTCTTTGGTCTTAAGGGCGAGCTTAAAAAGGTGGAGTTTTAGGTCCTTACAGAAGGTAAGAAGATTTGGATTGAGTCAGCGTTCACCAAGTTACAGAGCTTGGCATTCACCAAACTCCGTCAGATGGGGCTTGCAGGCAGGTTATGCCCACTCTTTCACCTGCACAAGCAACTATGGGGCACCAACTCCAAAAAGAGGTTACTTGTAAGTAGTTTATTCCATAGTCTAGACTCAACAGGCATTGAGGCTGAAGATCTTATACATCATTCTGTCGTGTCAGCCACGCCTCCACAGGTACCTCTGGTTAAGGTCAAGTACGGTGTGTCTATCCACACAAACAGGAGCATGTTTTCAATCCTCACAAGGAAAACCCAATGCAAATGTTTGTTTTGAAGTACAGAAACCATAAACCACTCTGCAAGATAAAAAGTTACAGGAAAGGAATAAAAATGTTAAAAAAAAAAAAAAAAAAAAAAGTAAATTAAAGACATCTGAGCCAATGCACACAAAAATGAAAAACATTAGTCAGTCTCGAGTGCACCGATTAGGTTAAAACGTGTTGCACGTCTTATAAATTCTGCAAATGACCAAGAAATACACCCTTCTGGGCTCCAACAAAATAACGCTAGAGGTCAAGCAATCACAAGATATAATAATGCATATCAGACAAATGCAACCAAGCGCAGCATATTTTCGGTTGCACTAACTTGGAGCGTTCTTGTATTCCGCATTATACCTACATGTATTCTTGAAAGTATTAGTTCAAGAAACACATGTATTACACATATTTTAGTGGGTTCAATCTGCATTAGTCAACAGTTTAGTAGGTACATAGGCCTTCTGTTGCAGTTGACTGAGCAAGCCTTGACGTTGGTCTTCAGGGATGCTTTTCTTTGTGCTGATCACATCCAGTAATTCCACGTGATGTAGCCTGTATTTAAGAACTAGGGTACAAAGAGGATCAGAGGTGCATATAGATTTCTTTAAAACGTAATACTGGAGTTCTACAATTTGGAGCTCTCAGGGTCTAAAGGTTGAAGGTTTAGAGCTTGGATTACTCCTGGGGCACTGCTCAGACCAAGTTTAATTTTTGTTTTCTCTACAAAGAAAATATTTACCCTTAGGAGAAACTCTATAACTAGGAGCGTTTTCCTGATTTCTACTCTCAGTACCTGTTATAGCTTCCATACAATACCCCAAATATTGAATATTTTCTATAGCTACTTCATCCATCTTATGGATTTGAGGAGGATGAGCGTCTGTTTAGTGGCATAATATGTTTTTAGATAGTCTGGTCAATACTGCTCTCTATCTGCCGGACGGTCAGCAAATTATTCACTCGCTTTAAAACTTCAATGACTTCTCCATTATTAGATGCAGTGGGCCTTGTTTAAAAGGCAACATTCCACACAGCTAAGGGCCATATGCATGGACACATTTTCCCATAGACACAGAATGGGCAAAACCCTTTGATGCATCTGGCCCTTAACCCTCTACTGCTTGCCTAACTCAATCTCTTTCTGAATACTAGTGGATTTGTAAGCACCTGGAACTGGTGTGGTAATCTGAACATTCTTTGAAAACGAACTTTATACAACGCTGGAATGAGAAATCACAGAAAGAGATTAACAACACTAGGGCACAGATTTATGCTTCCCGCATCAGGCAGCAAATAACGCATCCCAGAAAATCAAGTGTTACTTTAAGGGACCTTTGTGCATCTCTTTCTACATTTTCAAGGATAAGATTCAAGCCATCTATGACATCTTTCACCTACTCTATCTCAGAGTCTGGCTATCCAGACTACTGTCATGACAGACTCACGGACACTTTAATCTAATATCACTACAAAACTACATCCCGCCGTCTCTAGGTCACGTGCTCCAACTAATCGTTAAGCCTGAAACCCTAGAAGATCACTGTCTGGTAAGAATTTTTCACCCAATTGCCAATAGAGGTGGGCGAGCCAACAAATTAAAAGGCAGAGGCGAGCCATGGGTCTGGCTGGGATCTTAGAGCTCATTCACAAGCAGAGCCCTGAAAATACTTGCTATCAAATTCATGCAACAAACTTCACGAAAAATATGATTAAGTCTCTTCAAAATTCAAAACAGTGTATTTCTTGAACATGCGGAAACTTTGACATTAGTACGTCACTCTATAGCACTGCAGTGAAAAGTACTTCTTAAAAGTAAAATTTTTAAACATGAACTTAGAACTATTCCTGCCTCCGGCTTAACCTGCCGACAGAACCATTAATGAACCAAGAGGCAAGAAATTGTCATGTGAACCCTGTATGTGGCCCAGATGATTACAGTGTAACGTTCTACTTTATTAACACCAAAGGTTTTTGTACAACTGATATTCTGAACTCTCATATTTGAAAGTGCTTTCATGCGCAAATATGAAGAAAAAGAAGTTTGTGAAATAAAATATTAGCCTAAATCGCATAATTTAAAGTGGGGAGGAGGGGAGGTGTGATTTATCCAGATTTTGTTTGGTTTCACTTTGCAGAAAATCAACCACTAAATGGATAGGTCTCTCCTTTTCATATTAAAGCTTGTTGTTTCATCTTTGTGCTTTTTTTCTGCACCTTTTATATAGCAAAAACTAACATAAAAGCTATTGGAGCACTTTACATAAACACCAGTTATATTACACAAGGTCACAGTCACACTGGATTGATGCATTATGTGCCATCTAAGTCTCTGTGCAAAGCTGTCTCTTTGCACTCACCCCCCTTCACATAGAGCGCTCTGTGTTTTTGGGGAAGAGATAGTGAAACCTTGGCGTGCCTGGCCACAACAGATAAACATTGGTGATGGCAGCAGGACTTGTACACAAACAGCATACCATTACATTTCATCTGCCAAAGTCTGCATCGCCAGCACAAGTTCGCCTCGAACTAGGTCTATTTGACCACCACGGCGTAGAGGCTGGCGCATTTATAAAGCTTTGCAATAGACTGCGTCATGCAAGGGAGGGTTCTTTGGAGGCCAGACTCTGGCAAGAAATCCAGAAGAGTCATGCCAGTCATACATATCGATACAGAAAAGGGGGTGGTGATGAACAGAGTGTCTGAATTAAGCAGACCACTCTTACCCAGTCCAAAGATCAGGGCTTGATCCATCACCGTTATTTATCTCACTGCACCATCCCAGCTCAGAACCTGGCGCCCCACACCATCCCAGAAAGGCCCAGGGAGGGGGCCCCCTACTGTAAGCCCAATTGCAAACATAACTTTCTTCAATGGGATCGGCAGGGGGACAAGAGGTTTGGTGGTGAGTTGCACTGGTGCGGGCCCCATGCTGGTGGGCTGAGTGCGAGGCCCTGGGCAACTACCCATAGATAACGCCAGCCTTGTTATGTTATAAATTTGAATGAAGACAGAAGCAGCGAAATACCTGTTGGACAGCACACTATGCTTAGCACAGATTTTAACCAAATTGTGCTTTTAGTCTGTGGAGAAGTGTGGCTCACTGGTTAGAAGCGGCAAACCCGGAAGCAGAGGTAGGCCCAGGACCAGGGTTCAATTCCCGACGCGGCAGGGAGTTGGGTCAATGTCCACGGACTCGATAATTCTCGCCTCGGTGCCTACTCTAACCATGGGTTCCACTCTGCAACTCTGGGCAATAGCTTGCTTAATCTCCAAAACGGCCCCTTCAGCGCCGGGGACGCTTTGGGGGTGCCCAGGAGGGACCATCTCACAGGGAAAGCCAGGAAGGGTTCCTCAGCGGTATACAGCGCCAGGACACTCCGAGATGGAGTCACAGTGCGCTTTACAAGTATACATTTTTTAAGCCATGCCCTTAATTACATCGGCCATGCACCTTTGAAAGACCCCCAGTTTTATTGTCCCGTTTAAAGCTCCAACAATAATAGACTATTAAATAGTGGGAATTTCTTATACACAGATTGAAGTAAAGTAGATTCCCCCCAAAACCAATTTGATCAACGTGATTATGCCTTTCTGCATGCAAAGTAGTTATGTTATGTTATGTTAAATTAATTTATTGAGCGCACTAACACCATTAGGTTCCTTGGCGCTATACAGAGGGAGCAGGGAGGAGAGACAGAAAATAACATAACAGAGGATGACAGCTAATAGTACGCTTCAGTGAAAAGGTGCGTTTTAAGGGAAGATCTGAATCTGGAGTAGGGGGGAGGACAACCTAAGAGAAAGGGGTAAGGAGTTCCAAAAAGACGGGGCTAAGAAAGAAAACCTAAGGCCACCGTGTTTCTTCCGCTTGAATCTAGGGACAGAAAGTAGAGCCATTTGAGATGACCGAAGGGTGCGGGACGGAACATACGGATGAAGCAAGGAAGAGATGAAGGAGGGGCCGTGACCAGTGAGGGATTTGGAAATGATGCAACCAAGCTTGAATTTACAGCGGGCAGAAACCGGAAGCCAGTGGAGACTTCTTAGAAGAGGTTGAACATGTTGATCCCTGGGTTGATGGTAAATCAGGCGGGCAGCCTGATTTTGGATCAACTGGAGTCTCCTGATTTGGTATGCAGGAATGCCTACGTATAGTGCATTTGCGTAGTCAAGCCTGGACATGACTAACGCAAGCAGGGCCAAAATAAGGGCATCGGTGGTAAGTAGGCGGGAGATTTTGCGTATTTTCCTGAGCTGGAAATGGCTGGAGGAAACTACTGCGCTGATCTGGGGTGTCATAGATAGATCGTTACTTATGACAACTCCCAGACTTTTTGCTGAGTTGACGGGACAGGGGGGGCTGCCAAGACTGGCAGGCCAAAAGGAAGAGTGCCAGGGATTGGAGGGCCCCCCCGACAAGCACCAACTCAGTCTTGTCGGGGTTACGTTTCAGATGGTTTGTGCCCATCCAATCACTGATGAAACAAAGGGTGTTTTGGAAAGTGGAGATGGATTCATCACTGGAGTCAATAGTGAAAACCAGTTGAGTGTCATCCGCGTAGTTAAACGCGGAGACATTGAATCGACGGAGGGAACGGATTAGGGGGACCAGGTATAAATTAAAGAGGAGAGGGGATAAGGAGGAGCCTTGCGGGACACCACAGGTCAGCTCGACTTGAGAAGCAGAGAACTGGGACGGCCTGACAGCTTGATGGCGATGGGTCAGGAAAGAGCGCACCCAGTCCAGGGCAGTGCCCTGGATGCCAGCCTCTCTGACACGGTCGACCAAAATATCATGGTCGACCGTGTCAAAGGCGGCCGACAGGTCTAGAAGAACCAGGGCCTGACAGGTGTTAAGGTCGGCGCCCCTGCGTAGTTCGTCCATCACAGAGAGGATGACTGCTTCTGTGGAATGCGCAGGTCTAAACCCAGCCTGCTGGGGGTCCAGAACACAAGAGTCTTCTGCATAAGAAGTAAGGGTTTGAGTAACATGGGACTCCAGGACTTTGCTAAGGAAGGGGAGGAGGGAGATAGGGCGATAGTTGCTCATGATGGACGGATCAGCCGTAGGTTTTTTCAGAATGGCGACCACCTCTGCCCGTTTGAAGGATCCCGGGACCACCCCCATGGTTAAAGAGTTGTTTAAAAGGGCTAGAGGGGGGTCCGGGCAGGAGGTGAAAGCTTCTCGCAGGGCCGAGGGGGGGCAACAGTCGCTGGGAGAGCCAGACGAGACTTTGAGCAGAAGGGGGAGGAAATTATCTTTTGAAATGAGGGGAAGCTGGGTTAGGGTATGGGTGTTGAGGTGAGAGGGAGTACTGGGGGGGGGGGGGAAGAGGCAGATGAGGCGTGAGCAGAGATGCTGGTTTTGATTTTAACAATTTTGTCCACAAAGAATTGATTCAGGGAATCACACAGAGGCTGGGAGGGGAGCGGGGCAATGGTGACTCTCGCCGGGTTAGATAATTCCTCAACAATAGAGAAAATATCTTTGGACTTATTAGTAGAGTTCAAGATCTTGTTGGAAAAGTAGCTGGATTTAGCCCGGGCTATAGCGGCCTTGTATTCCCTCAGCTGAGAAGAAAAGACAGCTTTTGTCTCGGGGGTATATCCTCGACGCCAGCGTCTTTCGGCCTGACGGAGACTAAGATTCAGTGCCTTGAGTTCCTCGGTGAACCACCTATGGGCGTCGTGACTGCGCCGCGTCTTAACAGGTTTTAGAGGTGCCACCGAGTCAGCGGCGGAGACAAGCCATTGGGTGAGGTTATCAGACTGAGAGTCGATGGAAATGGTGGGTCCCGTGATGGAGGGGGCCGATGAGCTCAGGAGGGAGGTAAATTTATTGAGGTCGGCCTTGTTCCAATTACGTGCCAGAAAGTTAGATTCTCGGATGGTATTGGCCGGGGGGGGGGCTTGGCAAGGGAAAAAGTGATAAGTAGATGATCTGACCAGAGGCCAGCTAGTGATTGGCCAGCTGCCTAACGTGCCTAAGGGGAAGGTTGCATTACATAATACACAGGAGGCTATTATTTAAAGTCAGTACTCTAAACGGTAATGAGGAACCACGATCATCAGTGCACACATTATTTAACTAATGAAGAATCTTACAAATAGCCAATTAAAACATTTTAACTTAAGTTTATATTGACATATTTTTTATTAAAAAAATGCAATTTATTGGTCCTAAATTATCGTGAAATGTAAAGTTATTATTCTAAAACAAATCCAGGACTGAATTGCAGAACATCAAACTTCGAGCCATCGTTAAACCCAGAAGTAACTTATCCCATCACCAGAAAAATTATAACGGAAGCCTGCTTTGTGTTTAACGAAAGAAAATTTGCTTTTCATACCTGATGCACCAACAACATGGAGCCGAAGGTTGAGTTGTATAATAGGATATATCAGAAGCTCACTGTCCAGTTTCAGAACATTCTCAGTCTTCACTTTCAAATACTGAGTACTAACTGGTAGGATTCCAACTAGCTATTTGGATGAAGGGTACGTGTTGAACGTAGGGTAAAAAAGGTGCAGACTTCAATGCAGTCCAATGTAATACATAAATGACTACCATAAGCTTGACTGAAAGCTGCAGAATTATCTATAAAGTATGTTATTAACTAGAATTAGAGATTTCCTGGCTAGTGTTCTACGTACATTACATACGTTATTTTAACAATGGTCATCGGCCCGATATGCTCTTGGGGAAGGTTACTTTTACTACAATCCAAAATTCCAACGTTTGTGGAAGATTTAAAACAAACCGTTTTCTTTCGAGGGATTACAGAGCTATAAATCATTCAGTCTAAATATCAAGAAGTCTTGACAAGTAACCAAGAAAGACGTATTGGGCACAAACGTTTGTCAATTGGCACCATGTCGTATATGGCACCTCCAAACAGTCCTTATATTATAGGCAATTGCATTGCTACTTCTCTTTACCCCTTTCAGAAGTATAGATTTACATATCCGAGCCTGCAAAACGTTGCTGGCAAATAAACCAGCGTTGGTTGAAGAGGTCACATATGGGTATACCATTTGAACTGTGCTCCTTAAAAGGTGCCCTTTGAGAGTGTGTGCACTCGTCTTGTAACAAAGACACACAAGAGGAAGATTGTATAGCCCTTCCAACCGCCACCCACCATACCAGGTACTCAATGGATAAGTCTTGCACTATGCACGTAATTGTCAAGAGAACCACACGCCCCCAACACCTCTCCCCCCTCCATGTCATGTCTTATACGTTCACCCAGTAAGTACTTGAGCCAAGAGCACTTCACATTCGGGGACTTCTTGCTTAGTTTTCACTGTAGTTTGCTGAAAAGCAACTGGATGAAGGAGTCCTAAGTCACGTTGAGCCTTTTAGAGTGGCTGGTCTTGTGGCCACTCCTGTCAATTGGCACCTGACAGTGTTGGAGTCTAGAGAATTCACTCAATGCTCACTGCATCCTACGAGTTATGGTCTTGGCTCACTTTAAACGAAACAATGTGCCAGAAATCGGTGTTTTAAGAAGGAATGCCCAATTAAACGAACACATTACAACTGCTCTTTCAACTCTCGGGTCAGAGTGGATAGTTCTACTTTACTACGTAAACATACAGGTGCCCAAGTGCCCCTCCCAGTTGCACAGGTGTCTCTACAAGTACCTCCCAGCACTCACCCAGGTCAGCAGGTACCCACAAAGCTCGTTCTTGTCCAGACTCATGACTGCACCGGAGGGTTCTTTCTGCCCAGGTCCAAAAAACGCGCTACGATAAAAGTCTACTCAACCTGTCCCTCTGTACTTTCCGTAATGCCAGCTGTAAACCAACGAGATGCAGACTCTATGGACAGAGCGGCGCGAGTCAGGTTTATACGCGAGGACCGCAGACAGGTGTCTTTTTACTTGCCAGATCCGGCGCAGCACAACAAACTAGCGCTAGAACAGTAATGAATGAACACAGAAAAGGGACTTATGGCAGTCATCTTGCATTGGGATGGTTTTTATCATCTGTAAGAGAAAGTCCTGCCCACAGAGATGATGGCGGAAGGATACGTAGCCGTAGTCTTGCATGGGTTCTAAGAAGGCTGTCAAGTTGATTTGAATTTAACTCTTTGGACTGAACTGACAGCAAATTGCTATCCTTTTCATACACACCCTCGCACAATTTTGGTGGTCCTTTTATATTATTTGCAGTCAAGGAAGATGGTCAACTTCATCTTTAGATTTGGAAAGTGAACTCTCAGGCAGATCGTGCTCAGAGTGACTCATAAATCGAAGGACATAACTGTCATGCTACCAAGTCCACGTGTAATTAGCTGCCCCAGTCACCGTTTTTTCTTTCCAACATGGAGCGTGTAGTCCTGATTTTACTGGGATAAATAGGACTACAAGTCTGTAATGTGCTGTTTATTTTAAAAAAATGTGTATTACTTTATACGTCTTCCATGTTCATTATTATGCTTACTACTGAATGTTCCAGGGCGTGCGCACCTTGATAGAATGTATACCTTTAAAGGTGCATCGCTCCTGGCGTCTTTTCGCCTAGAAACTCCAACTGCTGAATCAGTCATTCAGCAGTTTGACATTCTTCAGAACAGCTGTGCCCCTGTGTTTGCTGTGTACTCCAGAAGAATAAATCTCCTAAATTCAACATTTACTTCCTCCTTCGTCTACATTCTTTATGGATCATTAAATGGGAACATTCTTCACATTTTGGCGACTAGGGAGAAAATCAGCATTTCACAATTTTTGCACGGAACTACTAAAGGATATATTTGCAACAGTAACTTCAAAGAAGAAAACTTTCATGCTTCGGAACGACTCAGATGTGAAATTTAAAAGCTTTTCCTCACTTCTGCGAGGCAATTGGCAGACGCATCGTCACCCCTAACAACAAGGCAAGCGTCACAGCAACAATCTCGCACCTGATCTTGAGGCAGAAATAAACATAAATGTGATCACGTACACGGTGGCCATCTTGATTCACCCGGAGGCATCGTTTCCATAGTAACAGCTCTACGATGGTCTTCAACGGAGACGCAACGCTGCGCTAAAGATGACAACGACGATACACACGTCATTGTGTATTTACAACAATTCTATGTCAGGAAGCGGAGGCGAGGATTTTGCTTGTCCTTTCTCCATTTTACTGGACAGCACGTTAAAAGAATAAAGAAAAAACATCATCCATGAACTACCCTAACCAACATGGCAGCGGTAGTCATGGTAGCACATTAACCAATCACAGTCCATACAACAGCATAAAGGAATCCCACGTCGGTAGTCCTTCCTCTTTCTCCATTGCTGCCGCGTCAAGATAAGTCACCGTTTTCTCTCAGCTTATTCAGTTTGGGAATATTGTTGCGACAGCTTTTGTAGGTTTTTACTATATTTTTCGGATTGTTGTCTTGCTCTGCGAGCTGTTCTTGAATAGTTTTAACGACGCGGTAGGCTTCTGGCCCGAGCGTCTCTGTTTCGCGCGTGCGCGGCCTCTAGCGTCGTCTCCTCAGACGCTGACTGGCTTTCTCCACAGCGCTTTCTCCCCGCTTGTGGCGAACACGCGAAGAGGCTTAGCGCTTCACTATCGCATTGTTGCCTCGTTCCCCACACGGACGCTGCTTTTTAGCGGCAGGATATTATTTTAGTGACTGGTTTCTGAAATATTAATATTTGGCCTTCTCAGACACTTACAGTTTGAAGATTTAACTTTAACACAATTTAATTTGTGTGGCCTTTGTGGGTACCTGTGTTGGGGAACCCCCCCTCATAATTAGTTTGGGGTGTTTTTCGTTTTATGGGTGCCCAGTCTTCTGCGCAAATGCTGTCTCGTCAGGAACATGATTATGTAGCTGTTGACTCTGAACAGCCTCAACAGCCTCTATTGCGACCTTCTGCAGAGGTGGACAGAATCCTGTCTTCGGCTATTGCCCAGGTGCTGGCACCTCTGAGGACAGCGTCAATAAGCTGTCTGCCCACGTTTTTAAAACCGGTTCAGGCATTTTGGGAGACAGTGGGGCTGGGCCCAGTGGCGTACTTTCTATACCTCCACCCACGGTCAAGAAACGTGACGCGGGGCACCTGGAAGGCTTCAGCACACTTGCAGAGTTCTTTCATAAGAGTGCGCGCACGCTAAAAAGCGCACCCTTCCGGGGGGACGAGTTACCCGGGATATTGGTGGTGCTACCACCCAGGACCTTGACCCGGAGGAAGGGTTTCCCCTATAGGGTGTAGATGACGAGGATGACTATGTTGATGACGATGAGGATGAATCCTCTGAAGATATGTCGGATATTAGTAGGTCTTGGCGCCCTAAATCTAATGACTCAGATTGTGGTGAAGGTGACCTGGTTCCCCCAGACATGTTTGACCCTACCACTATTTTCAGACCCCGTTCTTCTGAGTGGATTCCCGAGAAATCTACGGCGGACTATGTAGCCGCTAAGCTTCGGCAACTGCTCTCTCAAGACGTGCAATTGCATCTACGCTCGGAGTGTCCACGCCCGTCTCTTCCCAATAGGGTGGCGGCCACTCCTGCGATAGACCCGAAATTATGTACGTTTTTTGCCAAATACGTTATTGACCCTAAAAAAGGGCTAGATAGGTCCTGGAAAGCTTGTCAGGACAAGTTGTTGGACGTTGTAGGTCCCCTTACGAAGATCATTGAGCTTTCCCAACATTCCAAAGAGACTGGTATGCCTCTCCCAGTTGATGACGTAGCGGGTTGGGCACCGAGGGCTATTTGTCTCCTTGGCAATGCCAACTGTGCTCTCTCTGCGGAGCGTCGCCGGTCACTCTTACTAAAAATTGATCCCAAGCTTGGCGAGTTATCCTCTTCTGAGGCAGGTTCAGTGGGGCAAGGTGCCTTATTCGGTGACCCTTTTGTTAAAAACTTGGGAAGTTTGTGGCAACTTTCTCCACCTTAGATAAGGCACAAGCTTCAATGAAAAAGATGTTTCCAAAGAAGGTTTTTGGCGGGGCCGGCAGAGGCAGGGGTCGCTCTTCCGGCCGCCAGTTCCAGCAAGGCCCCAATAAGGGTCAGCCCAGGAGGAACAATGTATGGAACGACGGACGACAAGGTTCCTTCTATCCGTCCCGTGGAGGCAAAGGCCAAGGCAGAGGACGTGGTGGCAATCAGTTCAACTCCAAGGGATTCAACGGTAAGCTTTTCCATCATTTCTCCGGTACGTCTGGGGGGACGGATTGCTATGTTTCTTCAGGCCTGGTTGGCTCTCACATTAGATCCTTGGGTTCTGGAAACTGTTCAGGGGTTTCACATAGAGTTTTACGGTTCCCCCGTTCAACTCTTGCGACCTCGCCCACTGTTTTTTTCACTCGCAGACCAGGAGCTCATAGATTTAGAGGTACAGGCTATGCTGCTAAAAGGTGCCATCATTCCATCATCTCTTCATCCAAACGGCTTTCTCAGCAACATCTTTCTGGTCGAGAAGAAGGACAAAGGGTTCAGACCAGTCGTCAACCTTCATTCATTCCACGAATGGCTGGTTTACAGACATTTCAAGATGGAGGGCATTCATCTATTGAGAGATCTTCTTCTACAGAATGACTGGTTGGTAAGTTTTGACCTGAAGGATGCCTATCTTTCAGTTCCAATTTACCCTCCACATTGTCGATTCCTCCAGTTTCTCTGGAGGGATCAGGTCTACGAGTTTCGTACACTCCCCTTTGGTCTTTCTCAGCACCATGGTGTTTTACCAAACTCCTGCGACCCGTTGTGGAACATCTTCGCACCATGGGAATACGTCTGATAATTTACTTGGACGACATTCTTTTAATGAATCAGTCCAAGGATCTTCTTCTGCACCATCTTCAGATTACCATATCTCTTCTTCAATCTCTGGGGTTCATCATCAACGCCCAGAAATCAGACTTAGTCTCTCAACAGGAAATGACTTTCCTTGTTTTTCTGATAAGGACAACGGATGCAACGCTACATCTCCCTTCTCAAAAAACCTCCAAGATCAAGGAGGAGATTTGCAAGGTCCTTCGTCGGGACCGGATTTCTCTCCGTCAATTGGCCAGGATAGTGGGCCTACTGTCTTCATCGATCCAAGCCATTTTTCCAGGCTTGCTTCATTACAGGGCTCTCCAGAGACTAAAAGCGTTTCATCTTCGCAAAGGTCTCACATTCTCGGAACTCATTTCTTTGTCCACAGAAGCCAGATTGGAACTCCTGTGGTGGTTGGATCACATGGATGCATGGAACGGGAAGGCGATCTTCGGCTCCCGTCCAGATCTTGTGATCGAATCAGATGCCAGTCGCCAGGGATGGGGAGCTCCGCGTGGCTCCCTTTCGGTGGGAGGCAGATGGACGGAGGAGGAGCTTCATCTCCACATCAACTGCTTGGAACTCCTTGCGGGTTCGTTCGCCATCCGTTCGTTCACTACGACCAAAGTCTCTTGTTGTGTCCTTCTTCAGATGAGCAATACGACTGCGGTCAGATATATCAATCGACTGGGCGGCACCCATTCCAAAGTCCTAGCGGATCTCGCGAAGGATTTCTGGAACTATTGTCTCCTACGTCAGATTTCTGTCTTGGCGGAGTATCTCCCCGGCGATCTGAACTCAGTGGCGGACTGGCAATCCAGGAATTTTCAGGATGCCAGCGATTGGAAACTGGATCCTTCTGTGTTTCAAAGGATTTCGGATCTTTGGGGCCTTCCAGTGATGGACTTGTTTGCGTCCAGGTGGAACGCCCAACTTCCCCGGTTCTACAGCTGGAAGCCGGACCTGGGTGCAGAAGCAGTAGATGCCTTCCTGCAGGATTGGTCCAAGTTCCCAGCTTATGCATTTCCCCTGTTCCTGTTCATTAGGGTAGCAGCCCAGGTCCGCAGACAACGAGCCTCTCTAATCTTGATTACTCCGATCTGGAATGCTCAATGTTGGTTCCCGTCCCTTCTAGAGTTATCATGGGACAGATCTCTTCGGTTGCCGTTTTTCAACCTCATTCTGACGGATCCATTGGGTCATCCACACCCCCTGGTTCTCCAAGGCCATCTACGTCTCATGGCCTGGAGGATTTCAGGGGACGTTGGTCTAACAACTCACTTTCGAGAGACGCTGAACCCCTCATTCAGCGAGCCTGGGCCCCTAGTACCACTAAACGATACCGATCTTCCTGGAACAGATGGGTTCGTTGGTGTGTGGCAAAACACCTGGATCCCGTGGGCTCTTCTGTGACAGAAGTAATTAACTTCCTTGCTAAGCTTTTTCATGACAAACTTGCATATTGTACCATCAATTCTTTCAGATCAGAAATCTCTGTGGGTCATGCCCTTGTGGATTGTTCTCCTGTAGGAGAGCATCCTTGGGTTTGCAAACTCCTCAAGGGTATTCGTCTTTCACGCCCCCCGGAACCTCGTTATTCCGGTCTTTGGGATGTGAATGTAGTTTTGCGATTCCTTCTATCCTGGCAGGATAACGAGTACCTTTCACGCAAGGAGCTTTCAGCTAAATTGGCTATTCTCCTCTGTCTAATTTCTTGCAAAAGGGCTTCTAATGTTCGTGCCCTTGATATTTCTGCCAGAGTCTTTACCCCTGATGGGGTTACTTTTACCGTCTCCAGAAGGACTAAGTGCAATACCAGGTCAGTATCTTATCCAGCTTTTCCGGATTCACCTAAACTATGTGTTGTTCGTTGCCTCAAAACTTATGAAGATGTGACTTTAGAAGTCCGCCCCCCCCGGGCGAGAGACAATTACTAATTGCGATAAAGAAACCTTTCAAGGCGGTTTCTTCTCCTACCATAGCCAGATGGGTCAGGTGGATTATGTCTGAGGCTGGTATTAACATTACAAACTTTGGCGCTCATTCCACTAGAGGCGCTATGGCTTCCAAGGCTGTCCAAGTTGGGGGCAGATTGGAAGATATTATGAATGCAGCGGATTGGTCTTCGGATTCAACTTTCAAAAAGTTTTATTTTAAGCCAATCCATGAGGCTGCTTCTCTGGTGGTGAGTAAGCTTTAAACAAGCAAAATCCTCGCCTCCGCTTCCTGACATAGAATGAGAAATGTCCTAGTTCACACAAAGGAAAGTTTAAATTCTATTAAGGACGCGGAAACGAGGATTTTCCCACCCTGGCTTTATCTAGCCTTCCCTCCCAGACCTATGGATTCCAGTAATTGTTTCTTCATATGAGGGATGTAATTTTTTCCTATGTATTGATGTATACATTTGATTGATATGTTTTTACTTGATATATCTTGTTTTTTACTGCAATTATCTTTGCTTATTTCCATTGCAATGTGTTAGATTCTTTTCAACATTGTTCTGGACGAGATATTATTATTATTTCTCTTCCCTAGGCTCCGATCAAAAAACGGACTAAAGGGTAGAGGACTTCTTTCCAGCGGCAGCAACGAAAGAGGAAGGACTACCGACGTGGGATTCCTTTATGCTGTTGTATGGACTGTGATTGGTTAATGTGCTACCATGACTACCGCTGCCATGTTGGTTAGGGTAGTTCATGGATGATGTTTTTTCTTTATTCTTTTAACGTGCTGTCCAATAAAATGGAGGAAGGACAAGCAAAATCCTCGCCTCCGCGTCCTTAATAGAATTGAAACTTTCCTTTGTGTGAACTCGGAAATTTCTCATTCACACGCATAGCGTGTTAATCTACACAAGAAAGAAAACAAAAGAAAACTGAAATTAACACTATTCTTATTAAAAAAGTAAGGAACATTTATTTATTTAATTATAGTTATTTTACAAAAAGGATGTATACCTCATATTACTTTAAGTTTTAAATATTTCATATTTACCAATAAAGTAACATGGCTACAAATCAACAGATAGTCAATTTAAACCATTTCCTTCCTGTGCCTGGAAAAACCAAAGAGACTTGAAAAATATGGTTTTGAAGTTTTGAAAGTTATCTTGTAGCAATTGACTTTGGAGGTTATTTTGATACTGTGATCAGGGATCAATTTGTTTACAAATGCTTCCATAAAAAAATACAAGAAAGAGGCCTAAGCTGCTGTGAGCCCTCTCTTTCTGAAGTCATAGACATGGCTAAGAGCATAGAAAGATCAATTGTGTCATCAAAATGTATTTCCGAGGAAAGTATTTCTTCAATGCAAAATTACATGCATATAAATGCAATTTATTCAAAAAACAAATTTGTTAAACCACTTCAAAGGAAAACAATTTCTTCTTGTTACAGATGTGGTTCAAGAGCACACCTTGAAAACAGTCCAGTTTGTCTTGCCTTAGGAAAAAGGTGTACAAATTGTCACAAAATGGGACGTTTTCACACTGTCTGAAGAAGCAGACGGTCAATTCAAGTTAGTGCCATAACTTCAATGGAAAATTCTGACATTGACGTTTCTTCTCTTCAGGCTCCTTTACAGAGCCTTAATATCAACACTGTTGATATCATTGCGATGGATGCATCTTCAGGTATTTTACCAGAGAAAATATTACTTTCTATTGATTCAATTGAAAATACATCTAACTTTAACCATGCTAAGGATCCAACTTGTGAGGTTATAATAGATCAAATTTCTTTTAATATGATGGCAGATTCCGGGGCACCTGTAACTAATATTTGTGATGTATTGTTCAATGTTCATAGTTCTTCTTCTCATGTGCATGTGCAACCATTAGACATTATTCCAAAGGCGTATGGTGGCAAGGATATAGATATGCTAGGAAATTTTATATATTTTATATGGTGGCAAGGATATAGATATGCTAGGATATTTTATAATATTTTGTGTCTAGGAAGATGCATAAAAACAAAAGTTTACGTTGCTATTGAAGGAAAGAGCATCATTGGTTGGCAGGACTTTGCGAGAATGGGCCTTAAGCTAGTTCCTGGTTCGGATTGCCCTGTTCAAATCAATGATGTCTCTATTTCTTTTGTGACTTAAAGTGAAAATGCATTGATTGATGGAATTATTTCAGATTTTCCAGAAGTTTTTAATGACTCAGTGGGAAAAACCAGAAATTATGAACATCCCATCAAGCTCAAACCAGATGCACAAGTTGAGAAACATACCACTAAATGTAAGATATGATTTAAAAAAAGTATTAGACAAGATGGTGTCTGAAGGCATAATTGAATCAACAGATTCGTCACTATGGGTTAGTCCAATTGTAGTTGTTAAAAAAAAAGGTTTCAGCATTTGTTTATGTGCCGACCTTCGCTCTTTGAATCAAAATATAATAATTGATTCCCACCCATTACCTAAAATCCAGGATTTACTCACTGGCATTTCTGGTTCAATTTTTTTTACACTTCTTGACCTCCAAAGTGCTTACCATCAAATACCCCTTCCTCAGTGCTTTTCAGAACTCACCACATTTATCACTCCCTTTGGAGCATTTAAATATTTAAGACTCCCGTTTGTTTTGGCCTCAGCGGCTAGTGTCTTTCAGAAATTTATAGATACCCTATTACAAAATATTGATTGCGTTCAGGCCTATCAAGACGATGTACTAATATATTCAAAGTGTAAGGATGAACATGTTCGAACATTAAAGATAGTATTATCTCGCTTCAAAGATATTGGGGTAACTTTTGAAAAAAACATGTACATTTTTCGCAATAGAGGTGGATTACCTTGGGCACTCAATATCGGCGAATGGAATTAAGCCTAAGTATTCCCTCACCCAAGCCATATCAAATGTTCCCATTCCTAAGGACAAAGACTCCTTTAAATCTTTTTAAGGTTTAACGGAATATTATTCAAGGTTTATTCAAAGTTATTTACAATTAGTTCAACCTTTACATGCACTTTTTAAAAAAGATGTCAAGTTCTTGTGGTCTCAAGAAACTGAGCTTGCATTCAATCTTGTTAAAAAAGTCATAATTGAAGCTCCTGCTTTGTCCTCTTTTACCCCTGGTTTGAAATTTACAATTTCTGTTGATGCAAGCCAGAAAGGGCTAGGTGCAGTGTTTTGCCAGTGGAGTGGTGCAAAAGAACACACCATTGGCTTTGCATCAAGGTCTCCCAATGGTGTAGATTCTAATTACAGTACCACTGAGAGAGAAGCCCTTGCCTCCTCATGGGCAGTTGAAAAGTTTAAGACTTTCATTTGGGGTACCCATTTTATACTTCTCGGTGATCACAAGCCCCCATTACACCTACTTAACGGAAATGGCACAGGAAAAGCAATGGCCAGACTTGGCAGAATTCTTTTAATGCTACATGAATATAATTTCACTATACGGCACACTTCTGGGTGTAATAATTTAAGGGCTGATGCTCTTTCTAGATTATCTTTAGAAAATGATTCAAATAATAAGAATGTTGATGATGTAGAGTGTGTTGTTGCCTCTATAGAGGAGATAGTTATTTCTCCTTTTGCAATTTCACACTAATTGGGTTAAAGCTTATTCTGATGATTCAACTCTCATGGCAGTTAAAAACATGATCATTTCATGTTGGCTGAAAGAACGCTCTCTTCCTGCCTCTCTGAAATCTTATTCTTTTTCCTTAGTAGACTTGGTCTAAATTAGCTATTCATTTTGCAGGCCCATTTGATGTTTTGTCACATGACAAACGCTATATTATTACATTCATTGATTACCACTCTAAATGGGTTGAATTTGAGTTTTGTGAGAGTCCAAACTCACTTTCAGTTTTTCTCTCTGAAGGCTCTCCTAAGGAAATTGTCAGTGATAATGCATCTCATTTTTGCTCTTCTTTAATGCAAGATTTTTTGAAATTACATGATATCAAACATCTTAGAGTTGCACTTTATTCTCTTTCATCTAACAGTTTAAATGAGAGGATGAATAGATTCATCACGGAGGGGTATACAAACTGCCATTTCATGTAATGTTGATGTTGAAACTTTTCTGAGAAAGAAAGTGTGGTCCTATCTGGTTACACCACATTTCACGACTGATATTTCCCCATTCAGATTACTCAAGAAAAGGAATCCTAATGGGAATATTTGTCCATCATGGAACAAAAGTCTTGGTCAAAACAATAATTCATGTTTAGTTTGTTATGACAAACAAGTTATCAAGACCAATGTTCTCAGTCAATAAAGAATACAACAGAAACACTTTGATTCTACTCTCAATCCTGTTTCACCTACCTTTCAGATTGGTGATTGGGTCATGATTAAGACCCCAAACAGAGTCAAGAAAGGAATGTCAATTTTCTTTTCTTTGCCCACTCAAGTTCTAAGGGTTCTCTTTTCCTTGATAAAAAGGGATGGTGGAACAAGTGAGTAATAGTCAAACTTACTCCAGAACAGGCTAACCGAATTTTCTTTACAAAACACTCTGCTGACAGTTCCTTATGTTCTCATTTTCCTTTGGGATCTCCTTCAGACAATCTCTTACAACCTTGTACAACAAGTCACACAAACACCGTCAGATAATTCTTTTTATTGCAACTCTCCGATTTCTAATTCACAATCAATTCCCAGTTCTTCCACACCTTCTGTTTCAATTTCAAGCATAATTTCTAGAAATTGTTCTTTTCCTGCACAATTTAAGGATTTCTATTTGTCTTAATTTTGTTTTACATTTTAACTTGTTTTTCATATAATTTCTCTGCTTTTGTGAAAAAAAGGAGGTGATGTAATGTGCTGTTTATTTAAAAAAACGTGAATTACTTTACACCTCTTCAATGTTCAATATTATGCTTACTACTGTATGTTCCACGGCGTGGGCACCTTGACAGAATGTATACCTTTAAAGGAGCATCGCTTGTGGTGTCTGTTCGCCTAGAAACTCCAACTGCTGAATCAGGCATTCAGCAGTTGGACATTCTTCAGAACAGCTGTGCTCCTGTGTTTGCTGTATTCTCCCGAAGAATAAATCTCCTAAATTCAACATTTACTTCCTGCTTCGTCTACATTCTTTATGGATCATTAAGTGGGAACGTTCTTCACAAAGTCGTTGAATGCAAAAAAAAATACTGGACTTGAGCAGCTAGTCATGTATGTATCTTGGATCTTGGCATGATTGGGGCATGTGAGACAAACATAGATGCCAAAATTAGAGAACAAGTGAGGAAGATTTAGAGAAAAAATCTGGAGAAATTTCCCCATTCATTTGTACTGATGTGGTAGAAGATTTAGGTGAGAGGAAGATAAAATTATCTAATTTTCGCCTTAAAAAAGTCTTACCTAAATCAAGACATATGGTCCAACCGGGGAGCCTTGAGTGGCTCTTTGCAAAGTACCAAACCTCACACTGGAGGCATGCTGTGCATAGAATGGTGTAAGAACCTTGCGCTTGTACCGGGTCCAGGCCAGTATCTTTGGGTCCCAAGGAAGTAGGTGGTTACTGGCCAGTGCCCATGGTGGATACTGTTATTTACCATTTCTGTTCCACAGCTGAGATAGTATTTAATTTCAATACAGTAACTGTGTTACTCTGTACCACTGACTCTGCAGGATAAACTTAATGTCTGGTCAGATTGATATATTTTAAAGCGATTAGAGGCCTTATTTATCAGTGGCATAATGAGGGGGCAGTCTGCCCCGGGCGGCACACGTTTTGGCGGCGGTGGCCTCCTCCCTGCTCTTAACTGCAGCCGCAGGGATTGCCAGTTTCCCCCCCCCCCCACGCCTCAAGTCAAGTCAAGTCAAGTTGATTTATATAGCGCACTACATACCCAGAGGGTCTCAAGGCGCTTGAGGAGGGTGGGGAATTACTTGTCAAATATCCAAGTTTTAAGTTGCTTTCTGAATGCTAGGTGGTTCTGAGTGAGACGAAGGTGAGTGGGGAGTGAGTTCCAGGTTTTGGCTGCCAGGTAGGAGAAGGATCTACCTCCCATGGTGGTTTTATTGATGCGAGGTACGGTAGCAAGGGCTTGGTTGGAGGATCGTAGCTGGTAGGGGGGGGGGGGGTGTAGAAGGAAAGTCGTGTGTTGAGGCATTCGGGTCCAAGTTCGTAAAGTGCTTTGTGTGCGTGGGTTAGGAGGCGGAAAGTAATCCTCCTATTGACGGGGAGCCAGTGGAGTTTTTTCAGGTGGCTGGAGATGTGGTCTTTACGCGGGATGTCTATTATGAGTCTGGCTGATGCATTCTGGATGCGTTGGAGTTTTTTCTGGAGTTTTGCGGTGGTACCGGCGTATAGGGTGTTTCCGTAGTCCAGCCGGCTTGTAACCAGTGCATGGGTGACCGTTTTTCTGGTTTCGGTGGGGATCCAGCAAAATGTTTTTTTGAGCATGTGAAGAATGTTGAAGCAAGATGATGAGACGGCGCTGACCTGTCTGGTCATCGAGAGTGAGGAGTCTAGGATGACGCCCAGGTTCCGTGCGTGGTCCGTCGGGATGGGTGCTTTTCCAAGGGCCTCTGGCCACCAAGAGTCATCCCAGGCGGAGGGGGAGGTTCCTAAGATAAGGACTTCTGTTTTGTCTGAGTTCAGTTTCAGACGGCTATGCTTCATCCACTCGGCTACTTCTTTCATTCCTTCATGTAGGTTGGTTTTGGCGGTGTTAGGGTCTTTGGTGAGTGAGAGGATCAGTTGGGTGTCATCAGCATAGGAGATGATGTTGAGGTTGTGTTGGCGTGCGATGGCCGCGAGGGGGCTCATGTATACGTTGAAGAGGGTGGGGCTGAGTGAGGATCCTTGTGGTACGCCGCAGATGACTTCAGAGGCCTCTGACTTGAAGGTGGGAGGCGGACTCTCTGGGTTCTTCCGGTGAGGAACGAGGTGATCCATTCCAGTGCTTTTCCTTGGATTCCGATGTTGCTGAGGCGTTGTATGAGGGTGCTGTGACAGACAGTGTCGAAGGCGGCGGAGAGGTCGAGTAGAATGAGGGCCACTGTTTCTCCGTTGTCCAGTAGAGTTTGATTGTCGTCTGTTGCTGCGATGAGGGCGGTCTCCGTGCTGTGTTTGGCCCGGAAGCCGGACTGTGAGGAGTCGAGGGATTTGTTGGTTTCGAGGAAGGCGGAGAGCTGGTTGTTGACAGCTTTCTCGATGACTTTGGCTGGGAATGGAAGGAGCGAGATGGGGGGGTAGTTTTTGAGGCCGGTGGGGTCAGCTGTGGGTTTTTTCAGAAGGGCGCTGAGTTCGGCGTGTTTCCAGCTTTCCGGGAAGGTGGCGGAGTTGAGGGAGCAGTTGATGACGTCTCGGAGGTGTGGTGCTATGATGGAATCTGCCTTGTTGAAGATGTGGTGAGGGCATGGGTCAGTGGGGAATCCTGAGTGGATGGAGTTCATCAGGCGGATGGTGTCCTCAGTGGAGATTGGGTTCCAGTGGTTAAGGATGTTCAAGAGGGGTGCAGGTGCGGCAGAAGGTAGAGTGGGTTGGTTTCCGGATTGGTTGTCGAAGCTGTTGTGGATGTCTGCGATTTTGTTTGATTTTTCTTTGGAAGAACAAAGCTAGGGAGTCACAGAGGGCTTGAGAGGGGGTGATATCGTTGGAGTTGGCTGAGGGGTTGGTAAACTCTTTGACGATGTTGAATAATTCCTTGCTGTTGTGGGCGTTGTTGTCTAGTCGGTCTTTGAATGCAGCTTTCTTTGCAGTCCGGATCAGTTGGTGGTGTATGCGGGTGGCGTTTTTGAAGGCGTCCTTGGTGCTGTTGTTAGGGTCTTTTTTCCAGGCCTTCTCGAGGGAGCGACAGAGTTTCTTCGATTTCTTAAGATCATCGTTGAACCAGGAGGCGTTTTTGCTGCCTAGTTTGATTTGACGTTTTTTCAACGGTGCTAGGAGGTCGGCGCTGTTGGATAGCCATTGGGTGAAGTTAATGGCTGCTTGGTCGGAGTTTGAGGAGTGGACAATGGGGTTTTGAAGCAGCGATGAGGAGATCTGGTCGATGGTGATTTTGTTCCAGTTTCTTCGTAGAGTAGGTTGAGGATGGTTGTGAGTTGTGGTCTTATTGTAGGTGAAGTGAACGCATCTGTGGTCCGTCCAATGTAGAGTTGTGGTGTGACTGAAGGAGACATGTTTGCTGGAGGAGAAGATAGGGTCGAGTGTGTGACCTGCGATGTGGGTGGAGGTAGTGACAAGTTGTTTGAGTCCGAGGTTGGCGAGATTGTCCAGAAGGGTGGTGGCGTTGCTGTCATTGCTCTTTTCCAGGTCAAAGTTGAGGTCTCCCAGAAGAATGTATTCCTCGGAGGGGAGGGCATGAGGGGTGATAAAGTCAGTGATGTCGTCGCTGAATTGTGCACGGGATCCTGGAGGTCGGTAGAGGAGGGTGCCTCTGAGTGTGGTCTTGGGATCGGTGTGGATCTGGAAGTGAAGGTGTTCGGCGCTGGTAAGGTTGACGTCAGAGCTGGTTGAGATGCGGATGGAGTTCTTATGGACGATAGCGATGCCTCCTCCTGTTTGGTCGGTGCGGTCCTTACGGATGATTTTGTATCCTTCCGGGATGGCAATGGTGATGTCTGGGGCTGATGAGGCGTTCATCCATGTTTCTGTTAGGAAGGCGACGTCCGGAGCGATGGTGTCTAGCAGGTTCCAGAGGTCAATGGCGTGTCTGTGGATAGAGCGGGTGTTGAGCAGGATGCATTTTAGGTGGTTGGTGTCAGATCTCTGTTTGGTGTTCGTGGATGAGGAGTTGTTCTTGGTGCCGTCAAACTTGCAGGAGTAGCAGGAGAAGGGTCCATGGGTGAGTCCAGGAGCGGCTTGGGCGCAGTTGGGGAGACGGCCGGGGTTTAGGGCTAGGAGGGTGGTGGCGTCGTATGTAATGCGGGAGGGATGGGCCTTGCGTGCACCAGGGGGTCTGGCACTGGGCGCGGTCCAGGCGCGGACGGGCGTAGACGGGATTACCTTTGGCGCACCTTCGGCGCGACCGCTGCGCGTAACCGCTGCACGCAAATGCATCTGTCATATGTGGATAGTAGAAGGGGAGGGGCGAGGGCGGGTCAGCTGGGAAGGCGGGAGCGGGGCGGAGACTCGTGCAGGGCAACAACAATAATAACAACAACAACAAAATGGCCGGCGGGACGGAGCAAGCAGGCAAAGTAATGCAAAGTTTGCAAAAGGACACGAAATATAAAGTCAATCAAGGCAACACAGCGATGGCACAATAATCTCAGCAGCTACTTAGCAGGCGGGCATTAATTATAAAAATCACGATATTGCTATGTGAGTAGCCTAGATGAGTGAGCTCGATTTTTCAATAAAGCGGTCGTGCAGTGAGAGATGCTTAAATCAATAGCAGCGATGTGTGCAGTACGAGCGGTCCTGCAATGTGGGATAAATTAATTGCTAGCAGCGGAGTTAACAAATAGAGCGCTCCTACAATGCGAGCTGGTTAAGTAAAAACAATTAAGTAAAAGATTAGCAGCGCTGTCAGCTAATAAGCGGTCCTGCAAAGCGATCATAATTAATCTTAGCGGAGAGTGCAAGCAGCTGGGGAGAGCTACGATACCAGGCTGATAGGGGAGGCAGGTCGGGAGCAGCATGGAGGAGCGGCCGTGTCTGTGGTTAGCAGGACGGTCACAGCGCGATCAACACAGCGCGGGCCTGATAACCTCAGTGGGAGGGCGGGTCAGCTGGGAAGGCGGGAGCGGGGCGGAGACTCGTGCAGGGCGACAACAATAATAACAACAACAACAAAATGGCCGGCGGGACGGAGCAAGCAGGCAAAGTAATGCAAAGTGTGCAAAAGGACACGAAATATAAAGTCAGTCAAGGCAACACAGCGATGGCACAATAATCTCAGCAGCTACTTAGCAGGCGGGCATTAATTATAAAAATCACGATATTGCTATGTGAGTAGCCTAGATGAGTGAGCTCGATTTTTCAATAAAGCGGTCGTGCAGTGAGAGATGCTTAAATCAATAGCAGCGATGTGTGCAGTACGAGCGGTCCTGCAATGTGGGATAAATTAATTGCTAGCAGCGGAGTTAACAAATAGAGCGCTCCTACAATGCGAGCTGGTTAAGTAAAAACAATTAAGTAAAAGAGTAGCAGCGCTGTCAGCTAATAAGCGGTCCTGCAAAGCGATCACAATTAATCTTAGCGGAGAGTGCAAGCAGCTGGGGAGAGCTACGATACCAGGCTGATAGGGGAGGCAGGTCGGGAGCAGCGTTGCGGGGCAGCAAATGCAGGGAAACCAAGGGGAGGCAAAAGGTCGTGCTATGCCACTGTTATTTATTGTAGAGAATTATTCAAGGAAAACCCAAAATTGCACTTAGTTATTCTCAGTTACTCCTGCATCTCATCCCCACAAAGTGACTCAACACACAAAGTGCCTCTTCATATGGAAAGAGTACTGTGAAGTGATAGTGGAACAGCTCCTCCAAGTGTCACTCATCAGAGGTTAGACTAACGCATTCTGAAAAACTATGGGGTTTACTGCAAGGTCCCAGAATGCTCATGCATATCAGCTGGTTGTGCCAACAGTAAGCTCTTCTCTCTGGTCACAGCCTTTCCCAACTTACTCTTGTTCCTGGTCCTTGGTGTCTCATGTAAGTAATCCGGAGGATGGTTGGAACTCTGTGCTATTGGCCCTGCCTCTGATTGTGCCCAAGATATGAATTGGATATAATAGTAGCCTTTATCCCAGACAGGCAATGTGATTGGGGTTTCTGTTGCGTTCTGTGTTCCTGCCTCCACAACTGACTGTGCTTTTGTGTGGGAGCACTATTGGTCAATGTCACATCAGGCCCTCTTGGTTATTGAACATGTGACACTTGCACCACCAAAGCACGCCTCCTCTCCAACAACAATGATCACAGCAATGAGCAGCAGCGGGAATGGAGCCCAGAGAGAAAGCTGCCGAGCTGTGGTTTGGGGTTCCTGTCTGTGCAATGTCACATGGTATATACAGGCAGAGGCCCGCCACTGCACTAAGACATGTTTGCACTGCATTTGCGTTCAATTTCCTTCATTATTTCATGGGTTAGGAAAACATAAAAAACAATGAAAGTAAAGTTACATATACATTTGGATATTCCTCCTGCTGCTCAAAGACATAGACAAATTGTGTTTCACTTCTAAGAAGCTGATGAAATAGAACTTGAATAATTTCTTAAACATGACATCATTGAACTCTACATTGGTCCAACACCATTGTAATAGTCCCTAAAAGAGTCTGTGAAGGAGCACTTTGCATATGCATTGACATGCGTCAGTCCAACAAGGCAATTGAGTGAGAGAGACATCCTGGTCCACAACTTGTTGATAGGATAACTCAATTGAATGATGCAAAGTTCTTCTCTTGATTCAACTTAAATAATGGATATCACCAATTGAAACTTGAAGAAAAATCCAGGTACATTACAACCTTTTCTATGCATATTGGTCTATTTCACTATAAGCTATTGAGTTTTGGTGTATCCTCTGACACAGAACTTTCCCAAGACTTCATTTGACGTATCATACATCCTGTAGTCAATGCATTTAACTATAGTGATGGCATATTGGTTTTCAAGGTCACACAGAGCGAGCATGACAAAGCTCTCATGCACATATGTAGTTTGTTGAACAATGCAGGCTTAAATCTGAATGCTGACAAATGTGAATTTCACAAGACACGCTTTCAAATTCTTTTGCCATGTCTTTTCTGATGGGGACATGAAACCTGATCCAGTAAAAGTGCAAGCATTGTCTACTGCAAATCCCCCCCAAAACAATTCTATGTTATGATCATTTCTTAGTATGGCCAGTTACTGTTCTAGATACATACAAGACTTTGCTACGGTCAGTGTAACTTTAAGAGAATTAACCAAAAATAATGTGTCTTTTCATTGTTCACCTGATTTTGAGAAAAGCTGCAAAAAAATCAAGCAAACTATTGAGAGGGCCACTGAAATGGTCTACTTTGATTCCAAACTTCATACAGTGGTTGAAGTCGATGCTAGCCCTGTTGGGTTAGGCACAATTCTTGCATAGCACAATGGACAGCCAAATGCCCAGAGAGATGTCGTAGCATATGCCAGTAAAAACCTCTTACAAATGAACATGCTTACTCGCAACCTGAGAAAGAAAGTTTGCCAGTGGTTTGGGCTTGTGTCTATTTCCCTATATTCTTATATGGAAAGCCTTTCACAGTAGTGACTGATCATCAAGCACTGTTGATGATATTTGGCAATCCCAAAGCTAAAATGCCTATTTGAACTGAACATTGGGGTTTGAGGTTACAAGAATACAACTATACAATTCTTCATCATCCAGGGAAAGATCAGAATCCTGCTGATTTTTTTCAAGAGTACCATTACAATGCCCTGATAACGCATCTAAGACAGAGGAGGCCTACATTAATTTTAGTGTGAAATCAAGCACTCCAGCTGCCATGTCTTTAAATCAAATTGTCACAGCCATGAGCTGAAATAGTGACATGTTACAGTTAATAGACATTATTGCTCATTTATCATGGAACCAGCACTCTAGATCTCTTACTAATGACAGTAAGTATTTGAAGTTCAAAAATGTAAGGGATGAACTTTCAGTGACTCAAGAAGGCCTTATTATGCCAGATACCCAAATTGTTAGTCCCGAGAGTCTATAACAACAACTGATCGACATCACCCATGAAGGTCATTGAGGAATAGTTGCCACCAAGAGAACTCTCTGTGAACGAGTCTTGTTTCCATAACCAGACGAAAGGATTAAAAAAGAAATAAAGACTTGTCATATATGCAATTGTCTTTTGTCTCAAGTTATTCAATACCCATTGCACATGTCAGAATTGCCACATCATGCTTGATAGAGAACTGCTATTGATTTATTTGGTCCTCTTGAGAATGGACATCATCTTCTAGTCATTCTTGATGAATACTCCTGTTTTCCATTGGCAGAAGACCTTTCATTCACTTCACATGAAAAGATTATAAAAAAATTAGATAACATTGTTGCATCATGGGGTGTACCAACAATCTTAAAATCTGACAACAGCCCAAATTTTAATAGTTAAGAATTCAAAGACTTTCTAAATCACCTCAGTATAAAGCATCAAAAAAGACAGGCCAACGGTCCGGTAGAATGGTTCATAAGTACTCCAAAGAAAGCTGTTTAGTGCATTGCATTGGAGAAGCTCAACCTCAAAGTTGTTTTGAATACTACTCTTCGAGCTTACCAATCAACCCCTCACTCAATGGCAGGAAAAACCCCTGCCACTCTCATGTTTGGAAGAGGCATGACGGCCAAGCTGCCCCAATGGATCAACCTCAGAACCAAGAATGAGGAAGACACTCATGCTGCGGATTTTGGTCGCAAACAGAAGATGAAAATATATGCTGACAGATGACATCATGTAAAATATGTCACCTATACAAGAGGAGATCGAGTGCTTGTCAGACAATACAGGAAAAGAAAGTCTGATGCTCCTTTTGAGGCTGAGAACTTTACCATCACTAACTCCAAAGGATACATGGTGACTGCCCAGTGTCTTGGGAAGTCCCTTATGAGAGATTCCTTTTCTTTTCAACATGTCGTCCATCACTCACCAAACGTCAATGTAGGCACTGTGTCCAGGCAGCCTATCAATGACTCTGTGTCTGCTGACGATTCCTCCACACCGGTGCAGATCAGGGACACTTCAACTGCCAGATCTGGTTTCCAGTGACCCGATCAGGACGTGTAATTCAGGCGACACAATGCTTAAGTGAAGAATTATAATTGCCTGTATATCTATGTATTGTTTCATGTATTTGTATATTTATTTATTTTATTTTCAAAAAGTTGCAACTCTTTATTTAACATAGTAGGAGATGTAGGGTCCTGTAAATAAAAGAACGCTGGAACTCTTTTGGTTTCCACTGTACACCGTAGGCCTGTGACATAAGTGTTGGAGAGATGAGTTAATGGCAGGCTTAGAATGTTGAGCTCTCTCACGCTGCAAAATAAAGATGTGTAACATTACTATCTGTGTTTGTCAGGGTTATTGGTAATTAACTGGGCTGGCAGAAAAAACAGTATGCCAGAGTGAAAACCGGGATGGGCAGCTAATTTTTTTTATTTTTTTTATTTTTTTTATTTTGAAAACCTTTATTTAAATCATTGGCAATGATTATAAACAAAATATTAATCAGCATTATCAGCGACAAAGCACTTACATCACAGACATCTCACAATTAAAATCATAACAGTTTATACCCATTACACTAGATTATCAGGTTAGGGAAGGGGAAATGAGGAAATACCCACATGTGTTCACATAGGGAGCGGCATCATTTCCCTGCTACTTGGCGCATTCCACAGTGCCCAACCCAGTGCATGTTCAATATACTAGCAGTGACTTTCCTGAAGGTCCATTGTAGTGGCAGCAATGGTCAGGAGTTACTTGCGAGGTGAGCCATGCAAACGGCCACATTATGGGGTTGGGGGCCCTGCATTCTGTTCGACAGGGTTCACGGCGGTAGTCGGAGATCGGCATTAAAGGGTTCCCAGATATCATGAGGACGACATCTCAGTGACATCAACTCCCAATAGTTGGTCAGTTGCTCATGGCAGTATGCAGTATCTTTAGGCCAGTCTCAGATTTGTGGAGCTTGGGGGCGTCCCCAATTCATTGCGACTCTGTGTTTTGCGAGCAGAGGCATTAGTGCGACAAGTTTACAGACACTGCGATCCACCTCTGCCACATAGCCCAGCAGCCCCAGCAATGGGGACGGGTTTAGTGGTGTATCTATTATTTTCCCAGTAGTGTTAAATATTTCCCCCAGTAGTCAATGATGGCTGGGCAGTGCCAAGCCAGGTGTAGAAAATCTGCCGTTGGTGAATGGCATTGTGTGCAATGGGAGTCTGGAGCTAGCCCCATGCAATATGTTTGAATGGGTGCCCTGTAAACGCGGTGCAGTAATTTAAAATGGATGAGCCGCAGTCTGTCGTTGGGGGATTGAAACTCAAGCTGGCCACAGCAGAATGATCATTGTTCATCTGTGAGAGATGAATGGAGATCGACACCCCATGCTTCACGGGCTGGCGTGCATGTGGTTATATAGTGATGTAATAAGCTTACGTGCAGTGGCAGATGTATAGATGTAATCTAGAGCTATAAGAATCTGCGAGGGCCTGGGAATGTCTCAAATACTGCTCAATTGGTAGTATAAAAAGGTGTCAAGAGGAGTGTTTATAGGGGGGTCGAGGAATTGGTCCTTTGGAAAAAAGTCAGCAAAGGTGAGGATGCCAAGTTTACTGGCTCGAGTGCAGGTGCCAACGTCCGACAACGGCGGCAGTATGGTATGTTTTGCCACCGGGACTGATGGGGCGTAAAGTGTGTGTGTCCCGCTGTCTCGCTAACCCCCTCAACGCCCATCTCAAGCACTGTGAAGTGTCTATCTCAGGACCAGGGCATTTGAATAGAAGGAACAGGGCCGTAGAGAACAGACATGGTGGGACCTTATCTATTTCCACTGCCACATGTGTCTGCAAGGCTGTGGGGTGCTTCCAATAGTGTAAAAATTGGGGTTGGGTGCATAGTGTAAACAGCGGCAGGTCTGGTGCACCCATTCTGCCTTGTGCGTGTGGTAGCATGAGGAGTTCGTATTTAACTCCGGGTTGTTTCCTGCCCAGATTAATGTTATGAGATTAGATCGAAGTTTTTTGAAAAAAGCTTGCATCATTGGCATAAGGATGTTAACAAACATGTAAAGGAGCTTGGATAGGACTACCATCTTTGCGATGGCGATTTGCCCCGCCAAAGAAAGCGGGAGTTTGTTCCATATAGATATGCAGTTTTCCATCCAAGGCATTGCGTTGCCAAAATTGGCTCTGCATACTTCCTCTGTGTTATTGCATACATATATTCCCAAATATTTGACAGGCCATTCCGCCCACTGAAGCGGGTATTCCATGGGAAAAGGGACTGCAGCCTCTGTCAGGGGGAGCAGCGTGGACTTGGCCTAGTTGATCTGAACTCCCGATATGCCACAGAAGCATATAATTTCACAAATAAGTGGTGAGAGATTTTGTTCAGGGTGCTTTACATACAGGGTGAGAATTGATAGTGGGCGACTCAGTATACCCTTGAGGGTTTGGGCAAAGAGTATGATGGGGTAAAGATACCTTCAAGGGATTTTAATAGACACAGGAATTTTGAAATCACTTAAAGGATGAGATCGTGTGGGCTTAGTGATTTGGACCCACTAATGCTGGTTATACAACAACAAAAATGACATATATTCAAAGCTGTTACTTGTGAGTAATCAGTCAGGAGAGAGAGCAAAAAGAGATTGAAAAACGGGTGTATATAAACAAAGAATATTTAATCTTTTTTCAAATCAAGTTAAAAAGTTGGGTACAAGATAAACAGCAAAGATGTAAATGGGTAAACCCATTAATCCACACAGCCCTTGTTACATCAATTGCTCAAGCTTTTCTACCTAACACAAAATTGATTAAATATTCAATGGTAGATAAAGCCACAGTCGACGTTTCGGTCTCTATTCTTTCGTGTAGGAGACCATCCTCAGGACATGGTTTCATATCTTGAGTACCCTAAAACTCAACTCCTACGAATAAAGGCAGATATTTAGGAATACCTTTTAGTTGAACCACAATCAAAAAATAGTGGTAAAGTTACAGATACATGATTTTGAGTTACAGCTATTATTTACATCATGAATGACATTCAGGAGATACAGTTTGTGAATTAAATTAGATACAAGGTAAATTCTTCATTTACGTAATGAAAAACATTTAAAAAATACAATTTAAACATCAAGTTAAATAAATAATATCATAATTAAGTAGTGCACTTCCTAAATAATGTCAATTCTATGTCATCATCAAAATTGTCCGCAGGGTATCCATTTTAGCCCAAGAGAACCTTAGGTTAACATTCAATGTATTAGTTCTATAATGGTTAGGACAGTGATCTAAAAAGAATTAGGTCAGGAATCAAATTTGCACATTGTTTATACATGATAGACAAGTTAATTCGAGTGTTGGCATAAAAACCCTCATTTTTAACATATTTTTGTACCTCAATCATGTAGGCGCATGTGTCAATCATGCAAGCGTCCGGATCATAAAGTCAATTTCCTAGCGCTAATACCGATTCAAGAATTATCGTATTGCGCTGAAGTACCCTGTGATTGGATAGTGAAGCAGAACAAGAATTGGATTACATTACATATCCATATATTAGATCGAATTTCCGTGTAACTAAATCCTTGGTTTTTACCTTATGGGAGCCAACAGGTGTCCCAGGTAGATGGAATAGTTTGCACCATAGAAATTAAAAATGCTCTGGCGCTATCTGTATTTATAGATAATATAGATGTATTGGTAAGCTGATAGTATCCAATATGCGTCTATGTATTTCCCCATTTTATACACAAGTTATTATTTCTTACTTATATATTTGCCTATATCTTTTGTTTTAAGGCGAAATCACAAGTGTTTCCCAAAACATTCTGCATTGTTAGCCTTGTTGACCAAAACACTCACTAGTCAGTGTTGGTGGACAGTTTTAATGTTAAATTATACTGTATACGCTCTATGATAGAGTTTTGGCTAACTGATGTTGTCAGGTTTTTACGACATTATAGAAATCGAAAATGGATAATATTCGAATAATCACTAAATTGCCTGTGCAAAGCCACGGATTTAGAAAAAAGGGGGGGGGTCGCTCATTATTTTTTAAAAGGTGTATTATTTGCGGTACAAGATCTACCCTGGCTGATCTCAGGTTCAAACACATTGATACACAAGTCGAATCACAGTAATCACTTTACATTGTGAATGCGGCTGACATTCTAATGTCCCGTGCAGCAGTATATTCTATACACCGGAGCTCTAGCTAAACAGGGCTGTCAGATTTTATTAAATTTTATTAAGACATAGTAGCCGAGTTAATCACATAATACCTGTTAAGTCGGACGTTTCCGAAACCACGGGTTTAGGAACGGGGTCCTCGTTAATTTGAAAGGATTCCCTGATTGCAATATAGGGAAAGAAAGAGGTTACATTAAACCTTTAGAAGGGTTCAAATGCGTTAATGCATAATTTGACTCTAAGAGTCCATACTTACCTTACACATTCGAAGGTATAGCGACGCCTTCTTGTAAATCTTTTTCAGTGAGGTAGTCAGTTCTAAAAGTTTAAAAGACCACCATAAGATTTAGAATAGAGAAGGGCGATTAATCAAGGCAATTTATTTAGGCAGGGAAATTTGCAGGGTGACCTAATTCAAAATACCTGAGTTCAATGTGTCAGAGTCCGTCCTCACGCAGCGAATGATACAGCAGTGGATGCAAAGAAAGTGGCCACAGGTTCACATGAGTTTATACTCTGTCATTTGGAGATCGACAGAGGACTAGAATACTTAAAACTCATAGAGTCTATTGCAGAAAGGGGCGGCCATTTTGTAGTGGTGCTTTCTTAAGCAGGTAACTCATCGACACACCAGTATAGTGTCTAATTACCATATGTCACGGTTATTTTATACAGTGATCCTTTGTCACCAAATTTGTGTTGTAAGGCAACAATGTATACCCATTGGGCACCGAAGAATTATTTTTTATAGACATATATTTCCGGGACCCACAAAGTTGTCTCCGGGACCCACAAAGTTATCTTGATGGTGGGCGCACAATAAAATAGAAAAGGACAAAATTCTTTGATGTATCTCATAATTTTGCATGGCACCTAGCGTATGTGGCCACGTTGGTAAAAAAGTAATTATCAAGTTTGTGACCACATACAGGGTGACATCGTTCGTGTAAAGGGACACTATCATGCCGCGAGTGGTGAAGCCCAGTCCCCGATCTGCATGGTGCTGACAGATCTGTGCAGCCAGGGGCTCCATTGCAATATCAAAAAGTATGGGGATAGTGGGCATCCCTGTCTTGTACCCCTGCAGATCGAAAAGGGATCCGATGTTTGACTGTTAAGGCATAATGCAGGCAGTGGGTAGAGCGTATATTAGACGGATCTGCGCAAGGAAAATATTGCCCAGTCCCATCCTTCCCAGCAACAGAGACATGTATTTTCATTCCAATGTATCAAAAGTTTTTGTGGTGTCGAGCAACGCTGCTACAGCCGGCAGATGGTGGTGTAAGTAATGCATCACCGAGAGCATGGTACGGAGATTATGTGATGTTGATCGACCTGGTATAAATCCTGATTGGTCAGGCCTCATCATCACCGGAAGTAGGAGTTGCAATCTGTTGGGTAACACTTTAGCAAATATTTTATTGTCAATGTTGATGAGAGATAGTGGCCTATAAGAGTCACAGCTGTGGGCAGGTTTGTCTGGCTTGAGGAGTGTAAAGATAACGGCCTCCCACATCGAGGGAGGAAGCAGGCCTGTCTCCAAGGCATCGATGTAGACGTCTAGGAGTTTAGGTGCCAAAATGTCTGAGTACTCTTTATAGAAAGTGGCTGGTAGCCCTTCCAGCCCAGGAGCTTTCTCTGGGGAGGGTCCGGCAAATGCCTGCTGGATTTCTTTGATCGTGATTGGGAAGTCTAAGAATTCCCGGTGAGCGTTTGATAGCCATATCAGCTCAATGTCGTCAAAATATGCTTGGAGTTCTGGGGGGTGTCATCCTGAACAGTGGAGTATAGTTTCGCAAAGAAGTTAAACATGATCTGCATCAGCTTCGCTGTGGAGGAATGCCTCTGGCCCTCCGAATCTAGCAGGTACGCGATATATGACGTGGCCTGTGGTTTTTGGAGCAGTTGGCTTAGTGTTTTGCCAGGGCGATCCCCCTCCCGGTACCTACGTGCCTGGGTCTCTTTGCCCAGTAACAGGGTCTCCCGGATTGCCTCGTCTTGGTACTCAGACCGTTTCTCGCATATACATGCCAGAGTAGGTGCCCAGACCGAGCGGTGGAAGTGGGTTTCTAATGTGGATTATGTAGTTTTTGAGCTTCTTGAGTGTGTTGCAGATGGATTTCAGACTCCATGTTGTTTAGCTAGACATTCACCTCAAATCGTTGCTTTAAAGGCGTCCCAGAGAGTAGCAGATGAACTAACTGAACCAGTATTTTGATCAAAATAGGGTTGGACTGCCGTGCGAATCTCTTCTCTGAAGGCGGAGTCACTTATGGCTCCAGGTGGCAGAAACTATGTGAATGAACTTGGGGGTGTGCTCAGGGGGTCAATGGTCAGCTGCATGGGGGGATAGTCTGAGAGTATGTGTGGCCGGTGAGTGACTGTGTGTTGCCAAAGAAGAAGTTCTCTGGTTAACAACTAGTAATCTATCCTGGACCACGCTCCTTGTTGCAGGGAGAAACATGTGCCTGCTCAAGTGTTGGGGGGGGTGTCGCCAGATGTCCATGACATGATTGTCCTCTATAATAGTGGTCAGATTCTGGGCGGCTTGCTGGTGTGGGCGCCTTGAGCTGCCTTCCCTGTCCATGGAGTCTATGAGTTGGACATTGTAGTCACCACACCAAATCATCACCTGAGAGCTAGTGCCTGAGATCAGGTGTCAAACTTTAGTGAAAAACTCCGGTTTATCCCCATTAGGACCATAGATTGTGGAGAGGGTGATTGGGTGGTTATGGAGTGTGCCTGTTAGGATGAGATATCACCCCTCGCTGTCACAGATACACTGTATCGTAGTCCAGGCCAGGACTTTTCGGATAAGGATGCATGTGCCTCTAGTGTAACTGGAGTATGTGGCTGAATAGGTGGTGGCCCACCCCCTTGTGAGTAGTGGGGGGAGAGCCTGACCCATCAGGTGGGTCTCTTGGAGTAAACAGATGTCTATCTGGTGTCTGTGCAGCTAGGCATGTACCAGGTGGATTTTCCTGTTGTCGATAAGGCCCCTGACGTTCTATGTTATGAGCTTTACTGAGGTTGGGCTACCCCTTTCTATGATTTAGGTTTGTAGTAGGTTTTATGTCTAGGCATTTCCCTGAGTGTGAGATGTTGCTTCTAATGTTCAGATGAATGCGATGTATGTGAGATAAGTTTGAGTAGCGCCAAGTGTGCTTAGTCGTTGTTGCTCAGCCGAGCGCTAGAGAGAATCTGCGAGCATGCACCTTGCGCAGATTTGGATTGTACCTGCTTCTTGGTGAACTTGAGGGCCTGTTTTGGGTCCCTGAAATGATATGTTTTCCTGTCTTGTGCTATGCGCAGTTTGGATGGATATAGCATAGCGTATTTTAAGTTAGCTTGCTGTAGTAGTCATTTGGCTGGCTGGCTGGACCTCACATCTGGCTGCTTGCACCACCATTGTAAAGTCTGGAAAGAAGGATAGGTAGTCTCCTTTGTTGTGGATTGGGCCTATCTCTCTTGCCACATGGAGGACTGTGTCCCGACCTTTATAGTTTAGCAGCCGAGCTACTATTGGACCGGGTGGTGTCCCTGGGGGCGGATGCGGCCCCACAGTCCTGTGGGCACTCTCAACAATCAAGGCTGGGGACAGCTCCGGTTCAAAAAGATCTCACAGCATCGTTTCTTCAAAGTCCTCCATTCGTAAGACGGTAGTCAATTCTGGTAATCCGGTAATGCAGAGATTATTTCTTCTCAGGCGTATCTCAAGATCCTCATTCTTTTGCTTTATCAGATCTAGGATTTTGTCCATGTGCAAGAGGTGTTTGGATGTGGTGGTCTGGGTGTCTTCCAACTCACTCACACATGTTTCTAAATGTTTTTCATCTTGTCTAGACGCGCCGTGAGCAGGTTCAGTTTAGCATCGATAGTTTTCAAGCTGCGTTTTACCTCTAACCAGATCTCTTTAAGGTCTAGAGTTTGATCGTCTAGCTCTCCCGGAGAGTAAGTGGCGGCGGCTGAGTCCACTTTAGGTTCCATCTGCTTGGTTGTGTGCTTTTTTTCGAAGGGGAGCTTTGATTGATGTCCTTCTGGTTTCCCCATATTGCAAATGGGTGGTTACAGCCAGCAGCTCTTAAGGCAGGGGGGAGTGAGGGAGGACTGATGTGTGCCAAAGCTGTCCCCTTAATTGAGGTGTGACGCTTACTGTGTGTTGTGTCCTATTTGTGGGGGTCAGTGACTGTTCCTCTTTTCCCCAAGAATGTGCTGGGTGTCTTCCGCTGGTTGTGCGCAATTCGGCCGTTTGACTGAGGGTTCGGATGGAGGGGGAAGCACAGTAACGCACCTGGTATTTGGAATGTCCATAAATAGGTCGCCAGCAGCCTCTTCCCGAATCTTCTGTGCATTAGTTGCAGAACCGATGCCTTCCCGACCGCGGAGTTGTGCTCCCCCCGGCGCTTGTTTCAGTGCCTTTTGTGAAGATGATGTAGGATTGATAGGGGGTCCCCTGATATGCAGCCTCCTCCGAGGTTCTGGTTTCGGTTGTGGAGCAGGCCCCCTGTCCCCTGGTATGGGCCTGCACTTGCCTTGGGGTCGGTGTCTTCCTCGTGTCTGCGGCCCCTCAGTCGGCCCTGGAAAGTTTTGCGAGCCTGCCTCACCTGCCCAAGGGTGTTTCTGGCCCTTGTTGGCTAGGCGCTGCTCAGATAGGCCACTGACGGGCCGTGCCTCGCCCAGCCGCGCACCCATCACTGGCTTCTCCTGTTTCGTGTCGGGTACTCTTAGAGATCTCAGGCAGTCCGTCCCACCCCCAGCGAGCGTGCAGACCGCCCTACCTCGAGCGCTGGGGCTGGGTTGTCCACGGTCGGAGGTCACCTCCGTGTTTCAGGTAGCCGTTCTCCAGTCCGCCATGGGTGGTTGAAGTTGGGCCTGGCACTCTAGCGGTGAGTGTCTGTGAGACCCACAGGCCTGAAGAGAAACCAAATTAATGTATAGTTTCTTTTTAAGTCAAAGTCTGCAAGACCCCTTTGGATAGTGGGTGGGGGCCCCCACAGTGTACCTTCATCTGCAGAGAACTGCTCATCAGAGATAGGAGCATAACACAAGCATCTACAGTACCTGCATTCAGGGGAACCCTCAACATTTCATGGGGTTGCTAAACCTTCATCAGGCAACTTGAAGCCCGATAGGTCTCCCATCAGTTAGATAGGAGACTTCGGGACCCTCCTCACATCCTGCATGGGGTCCCCATTATTTTGTGTTACTCTACTGGCTATCTCCCTGGACCAGCCACCTCTTCTCTAGCTTAACTTGGTCATAAATTGAAGAGCCTGAAATGCAATACACCTTCGGTGAGTGGCATGTTTTTAGCCAACAGTCCACATGAAAAGTGAAACTGAACAAATGATGGCAGCCAGGGACCTCAGTGCTGCACTACCTAATAAAGTCATTATACGTAAGGAATAGATCAATTGCCCACCTCTTATGACCAGCTACCGCACATTAGAAACATTTATACATTAAGGAAAGGCAACAGAAAAGCAAATCTTCAAGACAATGTAATAATAAAGACCAATATAAGTAATACAAAGGAAAATACTCTTGTTAATGTATCGTCTTTTTATTCATTCTTCATTTCACATGTAGGCAGATAAATGCGCAGCTAAAACCGGTTATCGGCCCCCAGTGGCAGCAGTGCTAAACGCTCCCCCTCCAGGGCTCGATGACATATACGTCTGCTTGAATCCCCACATTTGCAAGCATCTAATGAATGACAGGGGCAGAATTTTATATATTTTGTTACCAATCCAAGATGGCGGAGGAGGTAAATAAAATAAAAGAAATTCCCACAACGGAGCAGCCCAACAGCAAATGGCAGGCACCCCGCCCTCTAAAATTATGTGAAAGCATTTTTTAAAGGACTACCAATGCCGTGGAAGAGTGCAGGGAGGGAGCAGGTGGCAGGAAGCAGTGGCAGGCGGGCGGGGTGAGCAATGCTGTAAGATTAGTCAGGATGTGAAGAAGAAAACAACAAGCAGCACATTAATGGAATGGGGATGATTACTGAAAGGGAGAAGTAGAACAAGAGGGAGCAGGCAAGGCTAGATGAAGGAGTAGCCTAGAGAATGCAGCATGGAAAGTGGGTATTTGAGGATTGGGGGGACATTACAGGAGAGAGCAGGAAACCACTTAAATTCCTCTTAATGTAAGCAGTAGAAATGTTCAAGTCAGCCAACCAAAAGGATGATAAAGAGGATGTGCTCCAGTGGAAAACACAAGAAGAAGACAAGCCACTGAATAAGAAGCAAGCAAAGGAGAGTGACATTAAAGCCAACCAATGGCAAACAGAGGGCAGGCTCTAAACCCACTGTACGTTTTTGGTATGGTCCACAAGAGGTCTTTCGCAAATGGTCTAAACAGGTTCCTAATGATCCTTTGTCCGGGATATCGTAAATTCTGCGGCTGCTCCCTCCTAGAGACTTCGCAAACAAACTCTGGCGACTGACAAGCACTTCTACGCAGCTCAGGGCTACAGTCAGAATGTCGAGAGTTGCATCTTCCCAGGCCATGCAGAGATCATCCAAGGCTGCTGAAGGATTCTCTGTTTGGCTCGCATTCTCTGGATGAGCATTCCACAGAATCGGGGCAGCCAACCCAAAACCAGGATAATCCTACAGACAACATGATGGTGGCTCACATCGGCGTCGATTCCCCAAAACACCTGGGGTAGCGAAAGTGACCCTACGTCACCCTCTCCTCATCTGCTTATTAACTGTCTAACTTTTTTATTATCTGTCACATGTCTTTATCACCTTCTGTTGACTCTTGCTCACCCCTCCTTTCCGTCTTAACTGTCTTTCTAACTTATCTGCTTATGTTACATCTTCCCCTTGCTCACTTTTTTACCTGTTCTGTCTCTTTTTCCACTCTATTTCACCTTTCTCCCACCTCTCCTTATCCCTTATCTGCCCTTTCTCACCTGTCTATGTTACAGTATTATTGGTGTCTCTTTCATCCCTCTTTGTCTCTCGCAAACACCTCCGCCTGTCTTTGACTTTTGATATCTCACCCTTCTCTGTGTAGTGTCTACTTCCTTTCATTATTCTACCCTCGTTTTGCCTCGGAGTATTTTACATTTACTTGGATCTCTCTTCTTCCGTCTTCTGTATTTCTTTTTTACTCTCTCCACCAGATCGGAGGCAGAAAGACGATCCAGACCACATGCAACAGTAAATGTTTATTTCCCAAGTTAGTTACTGTCCTCTGAGGTTAAGGGGGTCGCAGGCACAATACTAGGGGTCTCAGGATGACGTCCATGGTTGCTCACCCTACCTCACGGCAGACTGCTTTATAATAGTGATTGCACAGGTTCTAGTTACATTAGAATATAATATATAATGGTTTACTGTACCTACTGAGTAATCTATTGGATTTCATTTCAATTTCTATGTATTTGAGTTACTATGGTGCAATAATCCAAAGTGCTTTACTATGAATTAACAAACCTGTAATGATTACAAAGCAATAGGAAATATAGGAAATTGAGAAAAATAGTATAGTGAACTATCAAGAAATAAAAAGAAATGAAAGAAGCCAATTTGTGTTGTAACGCGACATGCATGAAGCACATTCTCAAAACTGCCCTTATAGGAGGCGAAGGAAAGATGGTATGATGTCAACATTAGAGTCCAAGCCTCAGAGGACCACTCTCACAGTCTGTGGTCCTCTGCTAGAGAGCCCCATCTTCCTGATTCATCAACAATTCACCATAGATGAAACCTATGTGATTTGGAAGTGGAGAAATCTGCCCTCATACCAACATTGACGTAGGCCAGAATTGACTATATGAAGAAATGCCGTGTGGAAGAGTCACAATGGGCAGAAGGTGTCTTCATCTGAAATTTCAGATGCTGATTGATACAACCACCACATCAGGTGGGCCACATTTACTTAACGCTCTTCATCAGCAACAGCCAGACGGAGGGCCAAGCGGGAAGATGGAGGCACAACGGAAACATAGATGTCCCTTGCTGCTGCAGCTATAACCTCTGTAAGGCCACAGCTTGCCACTCACAGTACATCACATCCACCCAATACAGAGGAGAACAAGTAACTAAGAGGAAGAGCTGATGCCACTCCAGTGGTCGGATACTCACAGCTGCTCCATTCCCTTTCTTTATTCAGTGTAATTTAGTCATACTTACACACTTGAGGTGTGAACATCTCATAGATTACACTTGGACTAGAGGCATACTTCCATCACAGGTAATCACACAAAGGGGGCTTGAGGAGATTTAAGGACCAGCGGGAACCAACTCCCCTCTCATTAATTCAATCACAAAAAAGGCCCCGGTCCGTAATAATGGGGGGTTCAGCCAAAGGCTGAGTGTACTCTTACGCACAAAATGGTATCCCCTTTTTAGGATGGTTCCCCTCACACACCAGAGGTGTCATGCTTCATCATAGGGGTGCCTCCTCACGTGAAAAACCTAGTCTCTACAAAGGTTACAACCACCTCGCTACGAGGGAGGAGCTCGGGAATGTTTTTTGTATGAGGAACGGCGGGTATACTAAAACCCTATGTGAGCCTGGTGTGTTCAAGTTAGTGCAGTGCTGTAATGTGAGTGGTTTTAAAACTAACTACAGGGTTAGCTGTGCTGCAACTTAATTGAGATACCCGGTGTTAGGATTAAAAATAGAATCTCGCTGGTAACCCAGATGCCATCATTAGAGGCTTCTGTGTTTTGTCAAGAACAATATGTTTCGGCCAGCAGGCCTACAGTAGTGTCACGACTTCTTCGGGGTCAGTTCAGAAAAACTCTGAAGCAGAGATTTTACTCTCGCCTGGCTCACCAACATTAAGTTGGCAAGCACAAGCAAAGAAAATCATGCACTGGACCACCTCCCGATGAGATTTCCCAAATATGGGCAGTCACGGCAGGTAGATACCGCTCGCATTGGGAAACCTGCCTCTCGCGGTGAGGAAGCTGCCACTCAAGTAGAACATCTACTCGAGCGGTAGAAAGAAGCAGCACCCTATTGCATGCGTGTGGTGCTTGTTGCACTGATTTTACAGTGTGGGACTCCCCGCGCTAAAAATCAGCATGAGCAGCACAACTTAGCGCACTCAGCCACTTGCGGAACTCCATGGAGCGTGACAGAGTTTTTTCAGTACTTTGCGGAGTTCCACGTAGCAGAACTACGCAAACTACGCCCAAGCCTTCTTACCACCCTTTACCATTACCCACCCCTAAAAGCAACCTTACCACCTAATACCCCTACCTATCACTACCCCCTAAAAAAAAAAAAAAAAAATATATATATATCTTCTACCTCCAAGATCTGGTAAGAACCCTGCCATCATACATAAAAGACACTGGGGACTTTCTCAGGCGTATAAATGACTTTACATGGTGTGATGGCTTAACATTAGTGACTCTGGACATCGAGTCGCTATACACTAGCATTGAGCATAACTGCGGCCTACAAGGGGTGGCACATTTTCTGAACACAAGGTCTGCAGACTATTTAATGCATAATAGAATGTTAATGTCACTCACTACATGGTGCTTGGATAACAATTTTTTCTCCTATGACAAAGATGTATATAGACAGAAACAGGGTGTTGCTATGGGGGCTTGCTTTTCCCCGAGCTACGCGTGCTTGCATGTGGGGCTCTGGGAAAAGCAGGTCCTCATGGACACATACAGGGAGATTTTTGAGCACAATGTTATTGTTTGGTTACGTTTTATTGATGATGTTTTTATGATTTGGAAAGGAGACTGCATTAGTGCCCTTAATTTCATTGACCAAATCAATGTTAACGAATGTAATTTACATTTCACATCACATTGTAGCCAGACCACCATAGACTTCCTGGATGTGCGGATTCAGATAACTGATGGTAAACTGGTAACGAGTGCATTTAGAAAGCCAACTGCAGGGAATGCATTATTGCATGCTACCAGTTCCCACCCCAAACATCTGATCGCTAGCATTCCCTTTGGGGAATTGCTGCGGTTAAAACGTATATGTAGCACGCAGGAAGAATACAATAAAAACAAAGATGAAACATTAGATCGTTTCAGAAGAAGGGGCTATACTGAAAATATACTGAACAAAGCAGTACAGAAAGCTAATGAGAGATCTAGAGAATCCTTACTCCCCACTGATCTGCCAGTTACAATCGAGGATGATAGTGACATTGATGCACCGAGACTTATAACCACTTACAGTATGCAGGAACGTAAAATCAAGGCCATTCTAACCAAAAATTGGCCCATATTATTAACAGATGGTGTCCTTAAATACAGATTACCCGAAAGACCAACACTGACATTTCGAAAGAGCAAAACCATGGAAGGTTTTTTATCAAAATCTATGATTGAAGGGACCTCACTTAAAACATGGTTACCGGCGAAACAAGGGTTTTTTAAATGTGCAACCTGCCGGGCTTGCAACTTTGGAATCAACACCTCGAAATACAGTACCCCGTTCAGGGAAAATGAATTAACCATCAGGGGCAATTTTGATTGTCGCACGGAGTATGCTGTATATGTTCTCACGTGTACTTGTGGGCTCAGATATGTGGGCAGCACTAAGAAACAGGTACACGTGAGAATATTGCAGCATATAAGAGCTATCATTAACTGTGACCCAAATTACCCGGTGGCACGACATTTCAAGTCCGTGCACAATAAGGACATCAACTGCTTAAAGTATTTCGTGATTGACCATGGTCCGATGCCTAAAAAGGGAGGCAACAGGGAAACCCTTTTGAGACAGTTAGAGACCAAATACATCTTAAATCTCAACTGTAAGTTTCCCCATGGTCTGAACAACACGGAGGACTTACATACATTTCTTTAGATCAACCTATTCATTTCTGTTTCTCTCTTTTTTTAGAAACTTCTGAAGATCTGAACAAAATAGGAAATAGGATCTGAATAAAAAGAATAAGATGTATACAATGCCCTGCAACTGAATGGATATACCTGTTAAATGTGGTGTACTTGATGGACTTGAATAGAATGATGATACCGTCCATATAAAAGTAAATTGAACAGAAGAAATATACTCTCTATGAATATTGTAAATGATTTACATATGACATTGTCTTATACCGTTTTTATTGAGAAAGGACTATTATCACAATGAGATTACTAACTCTGCATATAGCTTCACTGTAAATATAATCACATTATTGAATGCAAGAAAATTCTTTTTTTTGCATTTTCTCATTTTTTATTCATTAAGCACTTAGCACTTTGTTTATATATAATATCTTGAGTGAGCTCCTCTTGACAACTGGGCTCAGTTGTCATAGGCACAATATGAATTCTATTCAGTAATGTTTACAGCACTTGGACTTACAATATAAGATCAATTTTGCACAGTAAGCGTAGTTGCACATATGTGTCTGCTTTCAGGCAGATAATTTGCACAATGGCTTTATTTATATACTTGGTAACATAGGAGCTGGTAAAGTGATAATATTCATGGTTTACATAATGGCATAATTTTGCACATAATGACAGCATTCAAGCTGCAAGAACATGTTTTTATTCTTATTTGTATTATATGTAAATATATATATTACGAAATATAGGAAATGGAGTTATATATACATATATAAATGTACATAGATATATTTTTTTGTACAATGAGGGTATGTGTTAATATGGATAAATGTATAACTTATTGAAAACTATTTAATTATTCTGAGTGTATAGATTGACAGAACTTATGCCGCAGTAATTTGTATTTGTAAACTTGCACAATTCCAGTCCTTGTTTTGTCACATATGCATTAATGCAGTTATAACTATATGTAAACAGTGGCTGTGCATTTGATCGTAATATTTAATCATCCATATGTGCTGTGTTTACAAAAATGGGAGAGCCACTCGCCTTACATTTTAAGTATATCTTCACTTTTTATGAATCACGTGGTGCGCTTAGCAAAGAGAAAAAAATGAAAAAAATGAGTATTTAAAGGTCTCTTTAATCAGTGTTGCGTTATGTGATCAAGGGTAGTCCATACCCGAAACGCGTCATGCCAGAGGGAGAACTAGGGCGATAATAAACTGACCTGTGGTACTGGATGAACTGTGTGGTGGTCTTTGTGTCCTGCGTGCCGTACCTGGAGAAGCAGGAAGGAGAGGAATATATATATATATATATATATATATATATATATATATATATATATATATATATATATATATATATATATATATATATATATTACATGTTGGCTGTTGATTTTCAGTTGCCTATGCCTTTAGCTCCGGATGACGAATCTTCATAAACTTTTTCCTAAAAATTCTGAGTTCATTTCAGCTGTCTGGAAAGTTTCAGGATGATCCGTGAAATGGGGGCCGAGAAAAAGGGGTCCCAAAACTAATTTTCTCCATGGTAAATCCCATAGGAGTTTTGAACATGGCTACAGCCCAAAACGCTGGACAGAATTACACTAAATTTGGCAGAAATGTAGGTTTTGTTCCGTATATATAATGCTTTTTGTGATTTAGTTTACATTTTTTCAGTAGTTTTAGAGATATTAACCAAAAAACAAATTTAGATACAGGGACTATGGGAGGGATGGGCGGAAAAAGAAGCAAGGAGGCTGTGAACATGATGGAGTCTTATATTATTTTAATAACACAAACTGATGAACCTAGGTTTCTTCTATTCATTCTGCTCTCTTGAGGTGTCTTTGTGAACTTCTTCTTTCCTCTGTTTTCTCATAGGTCATCCGCGTCTTGAGGGAATGTGTCCCCCGGAGGCTCAAAGCAAGAATGTTGATATAGAGGACCTAATGTTACCAGAACTAGGGAACCCGTAACTCAGAGAACTGTACAATCAGTGAACAGCAGTACTCTTGAATGTTTACAGTGCTAGATGCGGAACCTACTGATGAACCATACCACACTACACAGGTGTGCTTCAGTAACCTGTGGGAGTACATGCATGTATGGTAATTCCATTAGAGGTTTGGTTCTTTCTTTCTGGTGTGCTGTGTTTCTTATATGTTTATGTTTGTTTATAAAAGTGTACAAAATCCTTTAACTCCTCTCACATCGTCTTTACTATGTTATCCATGTGATGTATAACACCTTTGGCAAAAGCTGGCATTTTTAAAAAACTGGCTTGCTAAAAACACATTGTTTCCCAGAACAAGGCGAGCAGCAGAGACACTATGAAAGGAAATATATTATGCTGGAATCTCCCTTCCTGAGCGCCTACCTGTGACCGTCCCTTGAAATAGTGTGGCAGGTGCTGCTCCACGAGGGCCACTGCTGGAGCCTGATATATAATCTAATGTAGTAATTTAAGCTTACCATAAGCCATTATCTGAGGCTTTTCTTAATTCCTTATCTCACATAGTAGTTCCTTCCCTGGCTAAGCAAGGTAAACTGTCATGGTAGCCATCGGTCTGAAGGGAGAAGGCATTGTAAGGAAGCGCTTGAAGATCTGTATGGACTTTGATGGAAGCGGCTGGCTTCATACCTGCCATCACATCATCTTGCTGGAATCAAACTGGTTTGAGCTGGTTTCCAGAGAGGAGATGCATGGTCAATCATAGTGCTCCGATTCGATCGGGGTACCAAGGTATTGACCGCAATCATATCTGCAGTCCTATTTCCAATGGGTATGGGGTAAGAATACATCATACCAACCTATCCACCTGAAATTGTTGCCCTTTCGGAAACATATACATAAAGGTCCAAGAGTGTTGTTGGAAGAGTGGGTCATCAAACTGCAAATCCCATTCCCTTGGGCTGTGTCCATCAGGTGTCTAACATTAATAGGTTGGGGACCATACCGAGACACAGCAGATCTAAATCATGTCCCATAGATGGACACTCATAAGCGATTAGGTTGAGTTTTCAAAATTGACCTGAAACTCACTTCCATTTTTGGATTAGCGATTATATCATTCTCAGGTCATAGTTAAAATAAATCATAAAAAATAAATTTTTAACTACAATTTTTTTTTAAAAAACCTTTATTGTAGCATTCATAAAATACAAGCATGGGCCTACAACCGCAGGGGCCGGCCGCTAAACAGAATTAGGACCCATCATATCACGGTACGACACAGCTCATCAGCCGACAACCCTGAGGTTCGGCAGCGATTCAGGATAGAACTTGTATTAGAACGCTTAAATAAGTCAAAGGATAATAGAGGTTTTATTTTATATTATCTAAATAAACGGATCAGGTGCCATACAGTCAAACAAAAGTATGCGGGGACAGGCCAAGAGACAGGATATACACCTAAGAACAGCTATAATTGGGACTCTTGCGCCAAAGCATATGAATCGGAGTAAACAACAATACAATATACGTTTTCGTAAGCGCCAGTTCTCAGGGCCTGCCCCCCCCGGAAATCAGAATGACGTAAGAAGCATGAGCACTAAACTACAGAACACTGTAAAAATCAGAATAATTTGCGAGCTATACTGATCCTAAAGGAAAGAAAGGAAAGGAAGAAAAAGGCCATAGAAAATAATAAAGACAAAATAAAAAAAACTCCAACCCCCCACCCTGCACCCCTGCAGAAGGCTACAGCCTAACCCCACTAGCAGCGTGCCTGTTGCCCCAAGTAACTAAAACCCTAAAAGTAGAAAAAAGAATGGAGGAGGGCATATCTGTATGTGCTCCCAGCCCCTTTGATCCACCGGCCAGAGACAGACACCCCCTGTCGCAAAAAGACATATGTAGAATGACCCTTATAAAAGAAATATGGGGCACCGTGATACACCGCCCAGCCTCTTAAATCAAACAATTGCAGATCGAATATCCATACTAGCCAGTTCAATCCGTCCCGATCTAATTGATCTTAACCTTGACCCTTCCGAACCAGCACACGAACCCCCCCCCCAGCGAGACCCAAAAGCACACAAAGGAGTCACAGAGGAGAAGGAAGTCATCGAGAGTCAATCTGTTACCACTCGTAGATAGTAAGTCCACGAGAACTTCAGACGCAAAGAGTCTCCTTCCCAATACTAATCACAATCACCTCCCCGGGTGAATCTGGCATCTCCGGGGGGGACGAACAGGATCACGAAAGGGGAAATGTGGAGGGTGATCCGTCGTTATCTGCAGCCGCGTTCACCCGGCTTAACGCCGCAGGCCGGGGGCCCGTCTCACCGAACCCCGGCGTGGACCAACACCGGGTCCGCGGGACGGGGACCCCCACCCACAGTCAGCAGCAAGCAAAGTCACTCCTCCATCAATGTTGAGCCAAGAAAACAATTGCCGCCAAATTCAGGCGTAAGAGAAGCCTCCACTACGATTGACCGGACCCTGCCTGGGTCTCTCAGCCGATGTTGTTGCACTGCAGATACTCGAGGCCCCGGCTTCACCGCTGGAGTAGGCCACAATCTTCAACACGATGTAGCTACATCAAACCAGCCGATAAAAGTTTCTGGATTCCACCATCGGAGTGAGGAACAGTTCATTCACACAGGGGCTGGGCGTAGAATCAGGATAGTGTACAGGATCTTGTGGCGGGATACGGAGGTCGGCGGAGCCGGGAGCCTAAGCAGCCATCTTGTTTGCCAGAGTAGCTCCTCCCCCTTTAACTACAATTTTGATCCCCACATTTCCCTCATATATTGTACATCATCATGAAATATTTTGTGGACATAGCTAGAAATTGGATCTCCTGACCGAAGTCATGGTGACCACCTCGCAGGCCCTTTCAGCATTGCATAATTTAGTTGGGCCCTCAAAAACTTTTCTTTCAGAAGGTAAAGTCACCATCTCCCTTTAATCTGTGCGGGAATGATCCCTCAAACAACCATAGCAAAGCCAACCCAAAATGAGAAATCTCCTGTCCCCTTCGGGAGATGTGCCCGGGATACCGGATCATCCCTTGGTCGTGTAGCTAGCAAGCACCATCTCTCAACATCATCCTGTGTAATGGAGTGCTCCAGAAGACTAAAGACAATCGCTGTAGTGCACATCCTGTGCCCTGCACTACAGACCGTAGTATCACTTCCCTGGCTTTAGATAAGGAATAAGAAACCCAATCCATCCTGAATTTGCCCGCACTTTTATTCATAATGCAAGGTGTCTGATTGGTTTGAGCCAAACACAACTCCGTCCCCGCCACAGGCCTGGGTGGTTAGCTGACCAACCAGGCCTCCACCCCAGGTTTGACCTCTCAATGTCATGAGAAATGCCACACTGCTAAGCCTAACGAAATGTTAACAAACATGTCATTATTCTGTGCTGAAAGGTGAACACCATCCTTGTGGAAGTGAGGTTCGCCCCTGAGTCAACCATAGGGAATTGTCATTAGCAATGCTGTGCTCAGCAACCACTTCAGACAGCTGTTTGAGCACCTCTCCGATCCATTAAGACTCTTGAAGGAATGACCCACTCTCCATACCCCCTCGGAATGATATGGGACCAGGCAATGACCGACCTTGGAAACTATCTAAGCAAAGATCCCCACTATCGCCGGTGAAACCACAGGCCTACCTTTGCATCATGCCTGTAGAACCAATTCTTCATGAACGTTGCACCTGTTCTTTGGACAAAGGAATGGATAAGGATCAATACACTGACTTTAGCCTTGTGAAGTAATGCAAAGAATGATACAAAAGAAGCGAGCAACCCAATATACCCTTGAGGGTTTGGGCAAACAGTATGAAAGGGTAAAGGTACCTTCAAGGGATTTTGTTGATAAAGTTTATAACATTTAGTTATAGATGCTGATTTAAGACCCAAATGGATGTTGGTCTAATGTGCAATTAAGAAACAATGGTTATTAATTGAGTTTACAGTAGTCACACAGTGATCTAAATATAAAGAGCGGAACAGACAGGTGTATATATAAAAGATTTTGTATTTAATACGGCTTAAGAATCAAAAGAAAGGGTACATAAAGTATATGTCAACAATGTTACAAGAAGCATATATTGTCAAAAATAAATAAAGACACTTCATTGAAACAATTGTATGCGCTTTTCTTCCTTAATGCAATTGATGAAATGAATTTAGTGAAGATAAAGCGTGGGTCAACGTTTCGGTCTCTTATGAACTGATTGTTGAGACCATCTTCAGGACAATAACGATATATCTGAAGACCCCTAAAAATGATATAGAGTTTCAGTTATTGTGTATACTATATCATATCTAGTAAAATAAAAATATACATTATTTACAGTTATTTAAACATATATAACACCCGTAATATACAAACCTTAAATAGGTTGTATGTTATCAAATCCTGACATTTTCAAAGTTTGTTACGTAATAGTGGCCTATTCTATATACTCTCAGTCTTCAGCAGAGTTAATGATCTGAGACAATGAATAATATCTGGTACACACATCCATTTTTCAAAATCTAGTCTCACTGTCATTTCTAGTTCTAATACATCAAAGTAGAAATAAAACTGTATTAGTTGAGAGTTTATACTATATTTAGAATAGAAGCAATCGAAGACAGAATGCATTTCATTAACAAAATACTCAATAATAACCAATAATAATTGGTCTCTAAAAATGTAATGGTAGGTCTTGCTAACAGTAAGTGAAAAAGATTTAGCCGGAACCTTGTTAGAAGAAATTTTTCAAGTGACGTCAAGGATCCCATAAGATATGGTTCTTTTAGGGGCGTCGATTTAAGAAGAAGATATGCCCGGACACTCGGTTTCCGGGTCTCTACTGCCTCTCGAGCTGCACATCGTCGGTTCAAGAAAGCTACCTTAGTAAGTTCAATGTCCTTTTTCTCAATAACATCTGGCTTGAAGAATAAATCACCCCTCCCTATCCACTCAAATCCTCTTTTAATGTAATTTAGCCAGGCAATATGTGACATGTTATCTAAGGACAAACATTCTTTTAGAGTCAGTTTGGTGAGGATTAAATCATCGTTAAGCCAACACTTTAACCAAAAAGTCAAGGGGCACAGAGCAAGAGTGTCACATAAGTATGAGACCCCCAACATCTCATGTACTGCCATATTCGAGGTTCCTTTCGGGACCCAAAATATTCTTTTTAGGAACCCATTTTCCACTACCTGGAGGGGTTCTATTGCCAAGGGTCCCCAAATCTCGCTATCGTAGCTTGCTATGGGTAAGCTTTTTGCTTGGTACACCTGTAGCATGGCTCCAGTCGGTTTCTTCCCCACTTTAGAGGCAAAATTAAAAATAGCTGCATTAACCCGGATCAGATCCCATTTTTTTTCTGGATTAGGGGCTCCCATTTAAGTTGATCATCAAATAAGACCCCCAGATAGGAGAAAACACTTGTTTCTTATCATTGCCAGCTCTGAATTGAACACTCTTTTTTGTGTGTTTCCCCACTTTCATAGCATAGGACTTCGAGTTATTGGTAGCCAAGGGTTTGTAAGCCCAGATCGGTTCTAGATAATAGGATGGCGTCATCAGCGTAAAGCAAAACTGAGATGCCTGCTGTCCTACATAAGGAAAGTCAACTCAAGTTGCCCTCAACACACTTTCTAATTCATTAATATACAAGTTAAATAAAAAAGGCGCAAGAATGCAGCCTTGACTGACTTCCTTCTTAATCTCAAAGTCCCATGTTACCTTAAGGTATTGTGAGAATCTGACATTGGCTTTGGTCGATGAGTGCAGGTCCTCAAGAAAATTAACAATGCTGTCTTCCACCCCCATTGCCCTCATAGACTGCCACAACCTTGCCCTATTTACGTAATCAAAGGTGGATGACAGGTCCATGAAGGCAAGGTGGATGGTTCCAGGCCGAGCGACGGTGTATTTGTTCAGAACCATATATAAATTGAGGCACTGGGCAACGGCGGAATGCCCCGGCCGAAAACCATACTGGACATCCTTCATAATCCTATTCTCATCTGCCCAGGTATTTAGTCGCTGTAAGAGAACCTACCCACCACTTTGACCACTGAGTCAATAAGTGAAATTGGTCTATATAAGTGGGTACTACTTCGATCTCCCATTATAAAGACTGGGACTATGGTTGAGGAAGCCCAAGACTGAGGACACCCATTTTTTTCTGCAGCATTAAAAAGTGACATAAGAACCGGGGTCCAGAACGAGGGTTCTGACTTGAATAAATCAGGAGGGATCCGATCTGGACCTGGGGCTTTATTGATAGAAAGCCCCCGGATTCTATCCATGATTTCACTCCCGTCAAAACCTATCACAGCAACCTCGCTGCTACGGGGTTCTTTATGGATAGGCTCCAGCTGGTGGTCAAACATGGTTTTAAAATGAAGTACCTACCCCTCCTCTGTGATATGTGCATCCAGGCCACCCCCCCTTCTTTATCAAACAGGGGCCCTTTCATGACACTCCAGAACCTTGCGCTATTCCTCAGGGTACTAGAATCAATTAACTCCTTCCAAGCATCATCCTTCAAGGCACACTTTTGTTTAGCCAGAGCTAGTTTATAATCCCTGCGGCATTCACTGACCTGAGATTTTTCTCTAGGTTTGTCTGCCAGAGCTTCCCTCAGCCGCTTTGCTGATTTGGAGCAGTGGGAGTCAATCCATCTTGGGCCATGTGGAGCGGTACCTCTGGCTGGAGCACTTAATAGTTTGCCCACTTTTTGTGCTATTTTCTCGTATGCTCCAAGGATCTCATTAGGAGTGGACGTCTCGGATGTTCATAATGACAGTTCATAGGTGCAGGATGATTTCACACTGTCATAAAAACTGTCAGGAGATACCTGGACCATTTTAATCTACGCTTGCCATCCGTCGGTTTCAGGATACCTCTTTTAGAGGCCTCTTCAATTTTTGTCGAGAATGGGCCCGACAGGTGAACTGTTAGAGGATTGTGGTTACTAAATTCACTTTCTAAAATACTAAAAGTATTAAAAGAGGATTGCAACGACAAAGAAATTAAGATAAAATCAATAAAGGATCCTCTTCTATTTCCTTTGAACGTTGGTGTAAGGAAATGGGTGAATGAGTCAGTTAAAGACATCATAACCACCAGGTCTAAATCATTTAAAAGATTATTCAACTGGTCCCCTTGAGAGTGGTGTTCAAAATGAAAATCCGACATACGGGGGCAGCCCAACTCTGAGATAAGGTAGATAAAAGGGTTACCACAAGATATATATTGAAATCACTGGAGACAATAAAACTATAAAGTCCTGCACCCCTCAATTGTTTTAAGATTGCTCACAGGCTGGTAATGTTACACTCCTCTTGTGGACTAGCCACTGAGTTGTAGAAATTAAAGATTCCCCACCTGGTATCTCCCCTCGATGCTGACAGTGCCAGAATTCCCGGGTGTATGGTTGGGAGCACCTGCAACTTGCAATCTATTGCCACCGAAATATAAGTAACTAGGCCACCCCTTGATCTTCCACTCACCATTGTTATGTTATGTTATGTTATGTTATCCTGATTTATTGAGCGCACAGCTACCCCAGCAAAGGGGCGTCCTGGCTTAAGTGCAGAACAAAACCGGACAGGAGGTGGGAAACACAACACGACGGCAACAAGAACTAAGGGGCTAAGGGGAAAAGAAAAGTTTTAACCACCTTCCTAAAAGCCAGGAGCTCATCGATGGCACGGATGTGGACGGGCAAGGAATTCCACAGTTTGGCGGCAAGGACTCGGAAGGAGCGGCCGCCAATCCTGGATCTCTTGAAACGGGGAACAGTGGCAAGGTGGAGAACAGAAGACCGCAGAGAACGAGCTGGAACATAAGGAGAAATGAGTTGCTGCAGAATCTGAGGAGAGGAAAGCTTAAGGATTTTGAATGTCAAAATCAAAGATTTAAACTTTATTCTCTGTGCCACCGGGAGCCAATGGAGATTAAAGATGGTTCTCCTAGCTGAACAAAATTTAGGCAAACCAACCAGAGCCCTGGCGGCAGCGTTCTGGACGCGTTGGAGACGGGAGAGCTCAGCCTGATTGACTCCAAGAAAAAGAGAGCTGGCATAGTCTAATTTAGACAGAATCAAAGCTTGCACAATGAGTTGACGTGTAGGAGCGTCAAAGTATTTGAAGGTGGACCGAAGCTGACGCAAGATTCCAAAGCAAGATGCCGCGGTCTTTTTAGTGTGAGTGGAAAAGCTCAGTTGGGAGTCAAACCATACCCCGAGGTTTTTGACTTCAATGACAGGGGTAGGGGTAGGACCGAGCTCGCGTGGCCACCAGCTGTCACCCCACAGATGAATTTGTTTCCCCACAATGAGCACCTCGGTTTTTTTAGCATTCAATTGTAGGAAATTATCATTCATCCAGTGGGCCACAGATATGAGTCCCTCACGGAACTTGGCTGCCTCGAGATCAGAAGCCCCACTAATCGCAACCGCAAGCTGCGTGTCGTCTGCGTAGGACACGATGGAGAGGTTCCCACGCATGGCGACATCAGCCAGCGGCTGGACATAAAGATTAAAAAGAGTGGGGCTTAAGGCCGATCCCTGGGGGACGCCCTGGGCAATCGCATGAGGTTTGGATTCAAAGGGGGGAGTAATGACCCTGAAGGAGCGATCAGATAGAAAAGATCTGAACCATTCAAGGGCCAGCTTATCCACCCCTGCCTCAACCAGACGTTGGAGTAGAATGTCATGGGAGACAGTGTCGAAGGCGGCACTTAGATCGAGGAGCACAAGTGCCGCCGTGTGACCTGAATCCTCTAACATGCGAAGATGTTCAGCCATATACAGGAGCGCCGTCTCGGTGCTATGGCCGGGCCTGAACCCATTCTGCGAGGGATCTAAAATATTCGCAGAATGGAGATGTTTTGCTAGAATAGTATTAACATGGGCCTCAGTCAGCTTAGCAGCCCACGGGAGGAGAGAGATGGGGCGATAGTGTTCAGCTTTATTAGGGTCCAAAGCAGGTTTTTTCAGGATAGGAATTACCTGCGCCTGTTTCCAGGCAACTGGTACAGAGCCAGAGGACAGTGATAGATTAATAAGTTTACAGAGCGGAGGAAGGCAGACGGAGGATTCTCTAAATTGAAATGGCCGGGACAAAAAATGCCTTCTAGCCTTCAAGAAAGAGATTACATTCCACTGACCACGTTTCTTGTAAGCAAATTACAGAATATTGTTTCACATAACCTACCCACCGTGGGTCTTGGAGTTTACTGGACAACCCTGCAATATTCCAGGATATAAAATTGTTGTGCCTCACAGCTGTCTGCCTCACATCTAACTCCCCTAGAGTCTGAGGGGTGTATCTGAATGTGTTCCTGGAGGTACTGGGGCCTGCAGTCAATCACAATTCTCCAGCCCAGATAAAACTTCAAATCTATTATGTAGATCTAGTGCATGAGTACTATTAGGCTGCTCATCAAGTACATGAGCGGGATGAGCTGGGGTCAAGAGCTGTTGTGTAGGTACTTGATTATTCATCCAGCTTCCTAGTTGGCGTGCCCTATGATCTTGTTCCGGCGCTTCCCTTTGGTTTACTGGATTATAAAAATAACCCAAGGGAAGAGCCTCTATAACAGATCCGGATAATGGAGTGAGGCTGACGTCCCTTGATAAAATACGTCCAGCAGTGAAAGGGTAATCAAAATTAACGATAACACAATCATCACTGTCTGGTTTACTTGAGCTCCCTATCCAACTAACCCAGCGTGCCATTATAATGTTTTTGACTACCCGATGGCCCAGGGTAGTATTATGTGAGAACCAGTGTGTCAATTTGTTTCTCAATTGCCCATAGTCTTCTTTTACCCCAGGGCGGAGAGGGGGTACACTTCCCAATATCACTACATATGGCGTAGAATGTGGTGGAAGATCTATAACCGGAAGACCCAAGGGTTGGTGGGACTTATCCACTGTCCCCCTTTCCCTATCCATCCCCGGTAATCCTGCTCTGCTTGGTTGCTGGAATGAGGTAATTCCCGGTGTCCTGTCTTCTAGTCCTAGTGCTATTTGCACTCATTTTATCTGGTCCCTCACTATTCAATCGAGTCCTTACAGTCGATCCACCCCTTGACCCTTCCTCCACAACTTTTCCCCCCTCTTAACTGGGTTGTCTGTGTTTGTTAGTGGGCTCACTACCGGGACTACTGGGGGGTTACATCTGATGGGTCCCTCTAGCTTGGCCAGTCTTGCTTCTATCATACTTATTTTTTTGAACATAGGTTCTAGCAAGGTGAATATCATAGTTTCTAACCTTCTCCAGAAATTCCTCTCCTCAATACTATCAAATAGACGCCCTAAGGTAGTCTGATTCATTGAGACCGGATTGCCTTCGTTATAATAACTAGTGCGGGGAATAGAAGATATTGTCCCTTCTGGGGTTCCCTGGACAGATTTGGATTTTGTACACCCTCTGGGCTTTCTTTTTGTGATAGGGGGTTCCCTATTGCCACCTGTTTTAAGCTTAGCTTTCTGCCCTCTGGTGGTCGCCGTTGTCTTCACAGGTGTAGGTTCATGAACCCTAGAGGGACGCAAACCAGAGTTTATCGTTATGCCAGAGGGCACAGTTGTAAGTTGGCTCAACCTGTCTAGGGAAGCATCCTGAGATATTATTGGTAAGGAGTCGGGGAGTGCAGGAGTTAGGGAAAGTCTACCTATCAGGGATTGTGGGTCTGTGGTAAATAAAAACGTATTATTTAAGCTGTCGGAATTTCTATAGTTACCCAAGAAAGGTAATACATAAAATGAGGAGCAGAGTCCGTGGCCTTCGAGTTTAAAAGGGCTTTATTCCAGAACTCGAGTTAAGGGAGAGCTCCTTCACCAAGCGGGTTCAGGAGTGGTCTACTTTACTTGAAACATGACAACACTTATATACATTACGAGTACAATCAAAGAAGGAGTTCTCTGGACTTGATTCAATCAACCATGATGCAATCATACGGAAGACATAGCATACTTGTTCTCGTTTAAAGAATAACTTGAATAACATTTAGACATAGACAAACACATTGCATCGGGGTGATTGTGGTGACAAGTTACAGAGTTACTAGTGTCTGGGGACAGAGAATCGAGGCATTGTTACAGGGTCATTTCTGTCGGAAAGGTAAAGAGGACGAGGCATTGTGCGTTCTTTACTCCTTACACAAGGGCGGTGATGTTTCACAATGGTATGTGTGTGCAGCTGGGAAGAAGGAGAATGGGCTGTGGTTAACTATTCTTCTTCGTGGCTGTCCCGTGTGCTTGATCAGGTTTTCTCTTGATTGTTGACCCAACCCGTGGCTGCCCCCCCACAAGCTGAGAGATCATTGACGAGCGAGAGCTGCTCGTTCTGTGATAGAGTTAGGGAGGGGGGGTTTTCGAGTCAACCTTCCGACTGACTCCGTTCTGATCTAAAGGAAAATATCGAACGGGACGGAAACCCGTAAGATACATGATGGCTGGCCATTATTCTTTGCATGTGCCAGTACTATGAGAAGAAAAACATGCAAGGGGGGGTATAACAGGATTCGAGCTTAAAGTAGAAAAATCGGCTTGCCTGGTCGATGTTAGGGTGGATAGGGTGCATGATGGGACACCAGGAAGAAAAGGGAGTTTTTAGTCAACTTTCCACATTCCCTCCTTGTCCCATAGAAACCCTATTACAGAAATTCTTAATCAATTTCTATATTCATTAAGTCGTACACTTGTTCTTGCAACATGATCACTTAATTTTTCTTTCCTCTGTTTCGTGGATGAGGAGTACAGGTAGTGGCACACAGTCCACAAAGGGCGGGGCCACACTGGACACAGAGGCAACAGGTGAAAATAGTGGCCAAGATGAGGCCCAGGACTGTTAGTGCTTTCCACCCCCAGGTGGACAGGAGGTCCCACAACCAGCCGGTCAGGGACCATGTACCAGCGTCCATATCCAATTTATCGGATAGTACATGGAGGCGGGATATAGCAGAGTAAACTGATGGGCGTTGTCTGGAATAAATACACAACAACTGGACCCTATTACCTTACACACACCACCACGGTCGGCTAACAGGACATCTAAAACTATACGGTGCTGCAGGGTCATAAGTCTGTCTGCAGCTACTTCAGCTGTAATGTTATTTAAGGCGCCAGTTGTTTCATCTATGGTGGCCTGAACTACACGGGTTAGTTGCCGGATGTGGCGACTATTTGCCATAGGTCCCCAAAAAGGGAGGAAACCTTTAAAGAAATATCCAGCTTCTTGTCCTGCAGTATCTTCTGCATCTATGACCCCCCTTCGTTGTCTTCTAACGTGGGTCAGAGGGTCAATCAGGTGGTAATTGGCAGGGGCTGTGTAAGTTGGTGGTAAAAGGAATGCTATGTAGCACTTTCCAGACCAGCCTTGAGGCAACCAAGTGCGCGCATGGGGTCCACAGATGAAATAGGTGTTTGGGGCAGTTACTATGGTCGGAAAATCGGGAGCGGGTAGTGTATATGTCCTATCACACTCGCTGTTCCCCATTACTTCTCCCTTTCCTTTCCCTCTTATACAAAACAGGCCGGGTTGCGGTACTACCCAACCTCCTTGATCTGTCTGTCTTTGATTGACGGAAAACATTTCCCTGAAGGAAGCGATGTCATGGAACTGAGAGTAACTGATATTTTCGTGATCTTCGGCCCTCCCCAGGTCACAGTAAGATCCACCATTTTAGAAACAGCCTTCACTATTTTTGTCTTTACTTCGTTCCAATTACTCTCGTTTTTCAATTTTGTCGGGGGAATGTTTCTGACTGAGGCAGAAAATATCATGGGTAATGCATAGGCGGACCCTGAATAACCAAAAGGGAGGGAGAAAAAGGGCATTCCCTTATGTACAGAATGTGGCATCAAGCCACAAACCCAACATTTTGTCTTGTTGACTATGAGTTGGTGTTTATGGAGTGTGGAAATGAATGTATTATTTATAAATTCCTTTCTTCTGTCCTCGAGGTGTGGGGGAAGATCAACATGGGAATGCATAGTCGTGTTCTTTACAAGCGTGGAAGAGGGTAGAGGGAAAACTGTGTATAAGATCCAACCCAGACAGGCCGCTAAACAGCAAACAAGTAACATTATTAATAAAAAAATCGAGAATCTGTTATGCAATAATTTCACATAATTTGTCCTTTTCAGTTTGCGCATCATGTCATTTCTCCTCATATTGTCTATTAATTAAATATCAAAATGTATCTGTACACAAGATCAAAATGCCTCCAAGCAGCCGCTTCACCAAGAGCTTGTTCCTGGGCTTAATTAGCCACCGGTTCGTTATGATCATGTGTAATGTCTTAAGTCTATTTTTGGTGAGATCGCAGCCGTGATCTGTATTCCTGTTGAGGAGTGAGTTCTGGAAGTGGTGAAATGTTATTTACATCCGGGGCATTTATAGCCGTTGAACAGGGTGCATTGTCTGTTGGTATTGGTCCAAAGAATTTTTTGCAATGGCTGGCGTGGAGCCAACCTTTTCTTCCTTCCACTTTGACGGCCGTCCTCGTGGTCAGGAGAACTAATTTGGGAGATGTCCACCTTTTCTCCAGGGGGGTGGTGCGATCGAAGTTCCATACAAGTATCCAATCACCAGGCTTGATGGTGTGTTCCTCAGGCGTGGTGTGATCTGGAAAAGCTGCTGCAACCTGTGAACGACAAGAGTGGAGTGCAGACATCAAGGAAGCCAAGTAATCTGTCAACATGTTAGAGTCAATTTCAGTTAGTTTCCTAGGAGAAGGGACACCCCAAATGTTAGGAGGTCTCCCGAACGTTATTTCGAAAGGGGACAGTCCCGTCCGGGAATTTGCCACCATCCGCATGTAAAAGAGAGCACCGGGAGGGCAGTGACCCAGTCTATCCCTTTTTCTGCACATACTTTGGCTAGTTTCGTTTTCAAGGTTTGGTTGTGTCGCTCTACCAGGCCAGCTGCTTGAGGGTGTCGGACACAATGAAATCTCCAGGAATATCCCAGTAGAAGAGAAACAGCCTCCATTAGTTTGGAAGAGAAAGGCTGTCCATTGTCTGAATAGATGACCCTTGGCAACCCATACCTGGGGAAAAATTCTCTCACTAATTGCTTAGCGGTTGTCTGGGCACCATAGTCTGGGACGGGGTATGCTTCAGTCCATGGTGTCAGTGTACACACTACCACTAGTACATATTTGTATCCTCTACATCCGTCCATTTGGATATAATCCATTTGGAGGACTTCGAAGGGATGATCAGGAGGCTGGAATCCACCCTGTTCTACTGGTACTCCTTTACCAGGATTAAATTGGCAACATATCATACAAGTTTTCACTTTTTGCTTGGCTGCAGCCCTTAGGTGTTTGTTAAACCAGATGTTCCGTAAACTAACTAGCATGCCTTTCTCGCCTAGGTGGGCGGGGCTATGGACCGTGTCAATTATGACTTGTACCATGGAGTCAGGGAGAAACCACACTGTTCGGTCTTTGGTCATCCAACCCTGGTCAGTCTGGACCCCTCCTTGTTCAGTCCATTTCTTTATTTCATCTGCGGTGGCATGTGTCTGTATGTCTTGCACTTCTTTCAAGGGGTCCCTTACTATCATTGAGACGGTCTGTGTTGGTACCTGAGAGTCTGATGTATTCACTGGACTCTGGGCTGTCTGCTTAGCAGTCTGGTCCGCTAAATCATTTCCTTTGGATATGGTGTCTGTAGCTTTGGTATGTGCTTTGCACTTCAGAATGGCTATGGCTGTAGGTAGGTGTATGGCATCTAGTAGGGCTTGAATCAGGGGGCCATGTTGTATTCTGGCCCCATGTGATGTAAGAAAACCTCTTTCTCGCCATAACACTCCAAAATTATGAACTACACCAAATGCATATTGGGAATCGGTGTAGATGTTAACTTTCAACTGTTTTGCCCATTTACAGGCCTGTGTCAGAGCGATGAGCTCTGCTGCTTGGGCTGACAGGATGTCTATTCTTTGTGTCTCTATAATTTTACAGTCCGTTGTTACTGCATAGGCTGCCACTAACTCTCCAGCGCTAGTTCGCATGCATGATCCATCCACATAAAGTGTTACATCAGGATCTGGGAGTGCAACATCTGTTAGGTCTTGTCTTGGTTTTGTCACTACATCGATCATCTCCACACAGTCATGTTGTGTTGTATCATCTGAGCTTGAGGGCAAAAGGGTAGCGGGATTCAATATGTTGCATCGCCTTATCTCTATGTGTGGCTGGAATAACGTTAGTTTGTATCCTGTCAATCTTGCTACAGTCAGGTGTTGTGTCTGTGTTCTGTTTAGGAGGACTTCCACAGCATGTGGCACTTGTGCTATCAGGGGATGTCCTAGCACTATTGAATCACTTTGTCTTATGGCCAGGGCTGTAGCCGCAACGGATTTCAGACATGCAGGCAAAGCTTGTGCTACGGGGTCCAATGTGCTAGAAAAATAAGCACAGGGTCTATTTCTTCCTGCTTGGTCTTGCGTGAGGACGGATAGTGCTGTTCCGTCACGTTCTGTCATGAACAGGGTAAAATGCTTTCTGTAGTTCGGGGTGGCCAAAACTGGTGCTTGACACAGAGCTAGTTTTAGAGCTTCAAATGCTTGGGAGTGTTCTGATGTCCAAGGGAGAGTTGTACGAGTGGCTGCTTCCACTGTAGTTAACTGTATGAGTGGCTTAACTATGTGGGCATACTGAGGGATCCATTGTCTGCAATATGAGGTGAGACCAATGAATGCACGCACTTCTTTTTGGGATTTTGGCTGTGAAATTGTTGAAATCAATTGGATTCGTTCTTGTGTCAGTTGCCTACCCTCCTTGGACAGCAAATGTCCTAAGTAAGCCACTTGCTGTGCGCAGAACTGCAATTTTGAGGGAGACACCTTGTGACCTTTGACTGTCAGGAAATGTAGAACTGTGAGAGATGCCTTTTCACAGTCTTGTTCTGTCCTTGCTGTGATGAGAATGTCATCTACATACTGTATCAATGCTGTGTTGGTAGGCATATTGATACTGTCAAGTTGTCTTTTCAGTGCTTGGCAGTAAATGCTTGGACTTTCCGTATAGCCTTGGGGAGCTCTAGTGAACCTGAAACTCCGTCCTTTTAAACTGAAACCGAAAAGATATTGACTGTCGGGATGTATAGGAATGCTGAAAACGCATTGTTCAAGTCGATGACTGTGAAAAATGCAGCTTCGGGGTCTATGGCAGTCAATAGTGAGGAAATATCTGGGACCACTGGATATTGTGGGATTACACATTTGTTCAGTTCTCGAAGATCAACCACCAGTCGGTAGACCGGGGGTGCATGAGGGTCAGTCCTTTTAAGGACTGGAAGAACTGGAGAATTGCAAATATTTGAATCTGTCTCCACCACCACCCCATGTTCTATGAGTTCTTGGATTATTTTTAGTAAGGCTTGTTCAGCCTCGGGTGGAATCTTGTACTGTCATATACGGGGTAGGACCACTCCTTCCTTGAGTGTGACCTGGTGTGGGGTAATGTCCATGTATCCTACATCAGTCGAGCTTTTTGCCCACAAGTGTTGTGGGATGTCATTTAGTCTGGGGTCGAATTCTTTGACTGTGAAATGTCCTTTGAAATTTCGTAGGAACAATTTTATTCCCTCCGGCGAGCAGCATATTACTGCTCCTAGTTCTTTAAGTGTCTTGATCCCCCAGTAAATTCTCTGGGCACGTTTCTGTAAGGACTAGATCAGTAGTACGTGTCAGAGGACCCACTCCTAAAGATACTTTTTCAGATACTTTGTTTATGATTGGTTTTCCTGAAAAGCCCAGAGATATATTATGTGAGCCAGAGAGAGGAACCTCTGGGACTTCCTTATGACTTATGGTAGTCCTACTTGCCCCCGTGTCTATAAGGAATTTTCTGTCTTGTCCCAGTAAGTGGGCTTGTACATATGGACCTTTCTGATCCACTGGAACTGGGATAAGGGGCAAGTCACTTTCTCTCTCAAGGCTGTCTCATGCATATGGTTCAAACTCGGGGTAATCTGACTGTGCGTACTGGTATATCTGGGTGGTAGCGGCAGTGGGCGTCTGAACCTGTGGAGGCTTTATAGTCTGAGGCTGCTGAGTGTTACCTGGTCTGGGAGTGTGAGTGCGTTCTTTCGTCTTTCCTGTCGCTATGTTATGTTTCAGGACTGGGCATTCCCTCACAAAATGGCCCTGCTGTTTGCAGTAGTTGCAAGTACCTTTGTTGGCCCCCACATTACCTTTGGGGCCCGTGTTTACTGGTGCCGTCTTTGCAACCAGTACTTTCATTTTCGTGTCTTTTACTCTTCTCTTTTCTTGTTCCTGTTCTTCCCTTATTCTGTTGTGGTGGTACTGTAACATTTGTAGCATTTGTGAAGGACTATTTGCTTGCCAGGTACTCTCAATTTTTAACACTCTATTTCTGATGGGGGGTAAAGCGTTGTCCACCAATTTGGATACAAAAAGATGAGGATATGCCTCGCTACTATGTGCAAGTCCACTATTTATAGAAAAACATTTCTCCAATCTGGTGTAATAATCACCCGTATCCTCATCTGGCTTTTGTTTACAGGCAGAAATGGCATCCCAATCTTCCTTTTTCGTTGTCAATATGTCAGGTTCTGTTCAGGATGCTCCTCAGGATGGGGTTGATGCTATAAGGGGGCCCACCTCTAGATCAACCCAAGTCTGACTGTAATTGTGCCCAGACTGTTAAGGTGATCAAGCGGGGGAAAAGTTGGGGTCCGGAGGAGAACAGCTGGGCTCTGGTCACCGTAACCTGTAACCACAGAAACAAGGGATAAGTACTGCAGTACCCTCAACCGTGACAAATATCATGTAACCAAACCCCTGTTACCTCACCTGTATATCTCACAGGTGTGCCTATATGCAGGAAGGATCTAAGGGCGGCTTCTATATCCCCTGGTGTATTACTGGAAAATACAATGCAGAGATCATTAGCAAACCCCCTGGTTCCCTCCCCTCCTTGTTTCCAAATGATTAGGCCAGCATGAACACCTACCCTTATGAAGGATACAGATAGCTTAAAGTTGCCCCAGAACACCATTCAATGAAAACAAAATAACGATCCCATTCCTGGTAGCGGTGGTAAATAACAACAAGGTCTTTCTCCTCCGAGGAAATGCTGAAATGACTGACCTCAGGGTGTGCAAGACGCGACTACCCCAGGGTCTCTCAAACACTCCCTATAATACAAGAGTTAGTAAAACAAATCATAAGCCCAGCTCAAAGTACGTGGATAGCGTCTATACAGATCCAGCTCTGTAAGCGCTTCAAAGTGGTAAATGAATACTGTAAGTTAAGGCGGCACCAAAAACAAGGTGTCCAGCGCTAACCGGAGCAAGACGCTCCCTGTAAATGCAAAACAAACGTATTCTGAAAAGACAATAGGACTGTAAATGCCCCTCTCGGTTCCTATCAAAACCTGGCGTTTGAACGATGGAAGGACACACGGGCGCTTCCTAAGCCCCTCCAGTTAATCCTCAAACGAGCGGCAACACCCAAGGAACACCACGTTGTAGGCGCTTCCGAAGCCCCACCAGTGTAATCCACAAATGAGTTTCTGAAGACGAGCAACGCTGAACCCACACGCGAAAGGCGGCGTGTCTCTTCAGCGCTATGCAAAACTTGCCTCTGCCGATTTCACGATACTGCAACACAAGTCCAAGGCACTCGACCAAAGGCACAAGCAGGAATAATCGGCAGCGCGCCTTCCGCCTGACTTTCTGATAATCCTTCACTGCGTCGCGTCATAGGAGCGCGCGGTGCAAAGGATCATGGGATATGTAGTTTTCTCATCCCGTTTCCCAGCACAGAGCAGGCAGTGATTTACCAGAGGTCGGGGAGGGCGAATCGTGACAGTACACCCCCTCTCACAACACTCACTGACTGCCACCAGGTTTACCAGGGTGCAACAAATGGAACCTCCGCACCAGTCTAGGCGCATGAACCGCACCCACCGGTTCCCACGAATCCTCCTCAGGACCATAACCCTTCCAAGACACCAGATACTGGAGCCTCCCCCTGACTCTACGGGAGTCCAAGATGCGCCGCACCTCGTACTCCACTTCCTGTTCCACCCTCACAGGAGCAGGGGCGGCACGACTCGGGCCCCGGGCAGGCTTGATCAGAGAAACATGGAACACAGGGTGTATCCTGAAATGTGAGGGGAGTTTAAGTTTCACTGCTACCGGGTTGACCTGACGAACCACCTGATAAGGACCGATGAAACGGGGATTGAATACACTGAACCTTTTAAAACGAATGTTCCTCGTGGACAGCCACACCCAATCTCCTTTCTTATACCCAGGACAAGGCCTACGATGTCTATCAGCCTGCGCCTTGTACCGAAGCTTAGCTTTTACAAGATTGTTTCTGGCCTGCAAAACAGTCTTCCGTAACTGCACCAATCTAGTCTGTAACTGTGGAATCGGGGCTTCAACACTGGGCACACTCAATGGGACAAATCTGGGATGAAACCCATACGTACAGAAAAACGGGGTACACAATGTAGAGGAATGTATGGCATCATTATACGCCACCTCAGCCGACCATAACCACTCCACCCATGCTTCCGTAGAGGCATCCACAAAACACCTCAAGTACTGCTTGAGGGTCTGGTTTAACCTTTCGGTCTGCCCATCTGTTTGCGGATGAAAGCTGGTGGACAATGATGAAGCAATGCCCAAACGATCACACCAGACCCTCCAAAACCTGGCGGTGAATTGCGCCCCTCTATCCGAAACAATGACCTTAGGCAAGCCATGCAACCGAACAATATGGATAAGCAGTAACTGGGCCAATTGACTAGCCGTTGGTACCCCTCTACAGGCAATGAAGTGGCCCATCTTGGTCAAGTAGTCCACGACTACTATTATAGCCGACATCCCATGATCTTGAGGGAGTCCCACTACAAAATCGACTGAAAAGCTTTCCCAAGGACTCACAGGCGTGGGCATTGTTTGCAACAGCCCTTGTGCTGGTCTATGATCGCTTTTGGCCTGCGAGCAGACCTCACAACGTTGAACCCAAGCAAACACATCCGGCCGGATGGTGGGCCACCAGTAAGCGCGTAGTAGTTTTTCCAGAGTTTTCTTCCCTCCAGTGTGTCCTGCGCAAGGCAGATCGTGGCACCACTTAAATACTTGCCGTCTCAAAGCAAGAGTAGGGAGAAGCAATTGAGACCCTTTCCTTGGCAGACCTTGACGCATCTTCCATTCCGGGTGCAACCGAATCCACGTCTTCCAAGCAAAGGTCTGGATGCCTTTCTTTACCTTGTGTAAAAATTCAGACGTATGGATCGCCCCTATCACCTGTTGAGGTTTGATGATGCTGGCTTCAGGAGACTCCGTCACTGCGGAATGGCTTTCTTGACGGGTAAGAGCATCAGCTTTCCGGTTGTCACATCCCGGGCGGAAGGTGACCACAAAATGGAACTCCGAAAAGAAAAGCATCCATCTCAGTTGTCTAGGAGTGAGATGACGTGCGGCTCTTAGAAACTGAAGATTTCGGTGGTCTGTAAAAACTGGGATTTGGTGTGTGGCACCCATCAACCAATGCCTCCACTCGGTGAAGGCGTCTTTAATAGCAAGCAATTCCTTCTCTGCAATTGTATAATTGCGTTCTGCCGTATTTAGCTTGCGTGACATGAAGGCAATGGGATGTAGATGACCTGTATCTTCACTCCTCTGGGAGAGAACAGCCCCCACTGCCAGTTCAGATGCATCCGCCTCTACCACGAAAGGGAGGCGTGGGTCCGCATGAATCAGTACCGGGGCAGAGGTGAACGCGGTTTTCAACAGATCAAACGCTGTTTGCTCTTCAGTTCCCCATATAAAAGGGGTGTTCTTCCGGGTTAGTCTTGTGAGAGGGGCCACCAGATCCGAAAAGTGAGAGATGAACCTTCGGTAGAAGTTGGCAAAACCCAGGAGCTTCTGGATGTCCTTGACAGTGGCGGGTTGGGGCCACTCCGCAATGGCACGCACCTTCCTTTCAGCCATTATCTGCCCTGACGGAGTGAGCATAACCCCTAGGAATTCCACGGTTGTGACATGAAACTCACATTTCGTCAGTTTGCAGTAGAGATGGTTTAGCTGTAAAGCCTCCAGTACTTGTTTCACGTGTTGGATGTGTTCTGGTTCGTCATTAGAGTAGATCAAAATGTCATCAATGTAGACGACTACAAAGATGTCCAGGTATTCTCGCAACACCTCGTTAAGAAAAAATTGGAAAGAGGCTGGGGCGTTGCATAGCCCAAAGGGCATCACAAGATACTCAAAAAGCCCATACCTGGTTTTGAAAGCGGTTTTCCATTCATCGCCTGATCGTATGCGTACTAAATGGTAGGCTCCCCTGAGATCTAGTTTTGTGTATATTTTGGCTGATCTCACTTGTTCCAGCAATACCGGAATTAACGGAAGGGGGTATTGGTTTTTGATGGTGATGGCATTTAAGGCCCTATAGTCTATACAACACCGTAATTCCCCATTTGCCTTCGGAATAAAGAAAAGGGGGGAAGCTGCTGGGGACCGGGATGGTCGGATAAATCCCAAAGTGAGTAGATTGTCCAAATATTCCCGTAGGTGTTTTGTTTCGGGTTGGGAGAGTGCATAAATACGACCGCATGGAACCACTGACCCGGGGGTTAGATCGATGCGGCAGTCGTATTCCCTATGTGGGGGAAGTACTTCTGCTTTGGTTTTACTGAAGACTTCTGCATACTCATGGTAATACTGAGGTAAGTCCACCTCTTTTTCCGCAGCCGTGGAAATGGTGTGAGTGACTGCCAACACCATAGATGGTCGAGATTTCTCCTGGAGGCAATGGTCGTGGCAATAGGAAGAGGAGAACTCCAAATATTGTTCGTTCCATCTTATCTGGGGTTCGTGTTTTTTCAGCCAAGGGAGTCCCAATATTATACCATAATTAGGAGCCTGGATGAGGTTAAACGAAATCAGTTCCTTATGATCACCCCCATACCACATCTCATACTCCGGGGTATGCTGTGTAATAGGACCTGATTCCAACACATGACCGTCTACTGCAAACACTTCCTCCATGATGGTTTTGTCTACTGGAGTCACTCCCAATTTCCGTGCTTCTGCTAAATCCATGAAGCAACCTGTTGCTCCGGAATCTACCATGGCACGTACATACTTTGGGTATTGATCAATCCATAGTTCAATGTCTATGAAGAACAACTGGTTTCCTACTCGGTTTTCTTCTGTAATCGAAGGGATGAAATGTACACTTGAGTCCCTCCCTTCTTTAGGACTCAAGCCTCGGAGTTTTCCGAACTCTTATCGACAGTGGATACTGCCCCTGGACCCGTACGATAGCGTCCTCCTTTCGGTTTCACCGGACATTCTCGTAAAAAGTGGCCTTTCTTCCCACAGTACAAACACAGCCCAAACTTGCGACGATGCTCTCGTTCACTGGCAGTGAGGGATGCTCTCACCACCCCCACGTCCATAGGTTCGGGTTTACCTTCAGCTTTATCCCCACTAGTTGGTTTCTCCCCGAACACCGGGGGTCTGTCTCTTCTTCCAGACTCTCCCTTTCTCTCTCTCAATCGGTGATCCAAGCGCAAGGCCAAATCGATAAATGCTGCACATGTGGTAGGCTGGGGTTCAACTTGTGCTATTACATCCTTGAGATTGTCTGTGAGCCCTTGGTAAAACAGAACCATCTGTTTGGCTTCAGGCCAATCAGTTTCAGCGATTAATCTACGGAAATGATTTAGGTAAGTCACGATATCCGAATTGCCCTGTTTAAGAACCAACAGCTCCTTATCAGCTGAGAAGGTCTCAGCTCTTCTATCAAACGTTTTCTCAAATTCGGCTCGAAACAGATCCCAATCGTACAGGATTCCATCATTGTTCCTGACTATAGGTACAGCCCATTGGGCTGCCTCCCCTCCCAAATAGGAGATCAGAAAGGAAACACGTGATTGATTGGTCAAAAAACATTTGGGTTTACAGGTGAAGTGCATCATCACCTGGGTCATAAACACCTGCACTTTCTTTCTATCACCCATAAACCTTTCTGGGGGGGCCAAAGGAACTGGAGAAGGCATTTCGACTACCAACGAGGTTGGTGGAGGGGCAGGGTTACCTGCATCAAACGGGTTCCGCTGCATAGCATCCATGCGTGCCTGCAACGCAGCCGTTTCCTGGCGAGAGGCGGCCAACTCGACCTGAACTAAGCCTAAGGCTGTCACTACCTCATCTAAGGTAGCCATCCCTTGTATCAACCCAACCAGGAGGAGCGGAACTTTTAGGCCGATTATTCTGTCAGGTTCTGTTCAGGATGCTCCTCAGGATGGGGTTGATGCTATAAGGGGGCCCACCTCTAGATCAACCCAAGTCTGACTGTAATTGCGCCCAGACTGTTAAGGTGATCAAGCGGGGGAAAAGTTGGGGTCCGGAGGAGAACAGCTGGGCTCTGGTCACCGTAACCTGTAACCACAGAAACAAGGGATAAGTACTGCAGTACCCTCAACCGTGACAAATATCATGTAACCAAACCCCTGTTACCTCACCTGTATATCTCACAGGTGTGCCTATATGCAGGAAGGATCTAAGGGCGGCTTCTATATCCCCTGGTGTATTACTGGAAAATACAATGCAGAGATCATTAGCAAACCCCCTGGTTCCCTCCCCTCCTTGTTTCCAAATGATTAGGCCAGCATGAACACCTACCCTTATGAAGGATACAGATAGCTTAAAGTTGCCCCAGAACACCATTCAATGAAAACAAAATAACGATCCCATTCCTGGTAGCGGTGGTAAATAACAACAAGGTCTTTCTCCTCCGAGGAAATGCTGAAATGACTGACCTCAGGGTGTGCAAGACGCGACTACCCCAGGGTCTCTCAAACACTCCCTATAATACAAGAGTTAGTAAAACAAATCATAAGCCCAGCTCAAAGTACGTGGATAGCGTCTATACAGATCCAGCTCTGTAAGCGCTTCAAAGTGGTAAATGAATACTGTAAGTTAAGGCGGCACCAAAAACAAGGTGTCCAGCGCTAACCGGAGCAAGACGCTCCCTGTAAATGCAAAACAAACGTATTCTGAAAAGACAATAGGACTGTAAATGCCCCTCTCGGTTCCTATCAAAACCTGGCGTTTGAACGATGGAAGGACACACGGGCGCTTCCTAAGCCCCTCCAGTTAATCCTCAAACGAGCGGCAACACCCAAGGAACACCACGTTGTAGGCGCTTCCGAAGCCCCACCAGTGTAATCCACAAATGAGTTTCTGAAGACGAGCAACGCTGAACCCACACGCGAAAGGCGGCGTGTCTCTTCAGCGCTATGCAAAACTTGCCTCTGCCGATTTCACGATACTGCAACACAAGTCCAAGGCACTCGACCAAAGGCACAAGCAGGAATAATCGGCAGCGCGCCTTCCGCCTGACTTCCTGATAATCCTTCACTGCGTCGCGTCATAGGAGCGCGCGGTGCAAAGGATCATGGGATATGTAGTTTTCTCATCCCGTTTCCCAGCACAGAGCAGGCAGTGATTTACCAGAGGTCGGGGAGGGCGAATCGTGACACAATAACAGAGGCAAGACCTGTATGAGGAGATTGGGCAATTCTTTTACGCATTCACCCAGGCCTTCACCTGGCTTTCTGTCTGTCTCTTCTTTTTCTAGGGCAGTCCAGGTAATCTTTTTACCACCCACCTCCCAGTCCTTTTTCTTTAGTTTGTAAAATATACCTGTAGGTAGAATTACTTTAAGGAGTATTATTATATCTGGATATGTGACACTACCCATTTGGAGGATATCTTTCAACTCTCTATGAAATCCTCCGGGATCTTTTTCGTGAGAGGGCACCATCTTTTTCATTTCCAATATTTCTAACTTGGTATGGGGAGTATACACATGTATTCGTTGCAGTGTACCATCTGGCTGTGGTATGGGGTGGACTTCTCGTAAGGGGTACTGGCCTATACTGTAAGTTTCATGATCTGATGTAGCTAAGGTAAGTTGCAAGTAACGGAGGCACAGGTCCAGAATGGTATTGATCAATTCCGGTCCCCGAGACCTCCATTTGTCTGTCACTACTTCTTGTAACAATTTGTATAGCTTATCTGGTCGGTGGAAGTTATTTTCGTATAAGGTAGCCAGGTGTTGGACCATATAAATACCTGCTAGCCGTTGTTCTGCTCGGGGAAGAGCCAGAAACATTTGCGCTACTATATCTGGGCCATATACCCGGTGCTGTGATATCCAATGGGTTGCAGACCGGGCCACTTCTTTTTCTTGTTGGGTAAGGGGAGGCTCATTGTCAATCCATTCATCTAGGGCTCTTTCTGTGGACTGGAAGAGGTCTTCTGAAGAAGGATCTAATCTTTTAACTTTCTGTGACATTCGCGGGGTTCGCCACTTGGAGCCATGACAATGTCGCGCTACACCCAGGAAATTCATTCTACCTAGTGTCGGACCCTCATCTTCCTCTGAGCCGTCTTCCTGTGTAATTTTCTCGGAGTGAATAGTAACAATTTTCTTAACCAGTCTTTTAGTTATTTTGTCGATCTGATGTCCCAGATCGTGTGCCCCTCTGTGCACCTGATCACTAAGGTCTATTAACTCAGAGTCTACGCTTCCATTACCTGGGTCTAGTTCCCGGATCAGACAATTTATGATGAACCGCAGGAGCAGTCCTCTGATGGGAACTTTTCTGTTTTTCATGACCTGGCCCAGAGTATCCGGACTTTCCCCTGTTCGTATGAATTCGTAAACTCTATCTAAATGCTTTGTTATATCAGGGACTTTTTGGAGTTGACCCAGGGCTTGTCTTAATCTTTCTGATATCGTGGCCATTGGGCCACTACCGGGTTCGGGGTCGTATGGACACTCAAGAGGCGGGACATCGTCTTTATCCTCAGCCCCGTTCCCGGACACTCCTAAATCAGAGGTGGAACCACCGGCTACTAGTTCAGGAGCACGTGTAGACGGGCGTGCTCGAGGCATATTAACGTAAGCAGGGGGTGGTTCGGACAGATAGGCAGGGAGAAAATTGTCGGGAGCAGTGGGAATTACTTTCACTGGGGGTTTGGGATGTTCTTCTAAAATTTCTTCTGACAAAACTGGATAAATGCCAGTAACAAGGGCGCTTCTCTCTCTATCTGCTTGTTCAGCTAAAACCTTCTCACCTTCTTCCTGTAATTGCTTTTCTTTAGCCTGTTCCGACATTCTCTTACTTTTCTCGACTTTCCCTAGTTCTTTCTGGGCCCTCCTATGTGCTTCCTTATGCCATAACTCAATGGCTTCTGTCTGTGAGGGCCTCGCCTTTCTTTTCCATAATTCTTCCTCTACTCTCATAATACATTCTGTGTCCCATGTACCCGTGGCAGGCCACCTATACATCATTTCTAAATTCTCGGTATAGTCTATCCAAAGGTCTAAGAACAATATGGCACTTAATCCATGCTTGTTATACATGAAATGTCCAGGCGTGTCTCTAGGCGGGATTTTAACTGGTTTCTCTAATAGATTCTTTTTGGTGCCTATAGTACGTAATTTGGAAAACAGAGGCATTCTTAAACTTAACTAATTTCGGAAAAAGACTTGAAATATACAAGAAAAAAAAGCACTTTATACACTAGAGTATAGTGCAACCATACCGGTCTCACGAATGAGACTCGTCTTTACTGTTTTCCAAAAATGGAACCCGTCTTTATACTTTCCCAGTGGTACTCACCAAGAAGCAAAACTTGAAGACCTGGTCATCGGACTCTTGACGCTTGCGCAGGAATATTCGGGGCTCCAAAGGCCTCGGACTCGGTGCTCTCACTGGTCGGGCTCTGGGTCGGGACGCTCCGCTATCTTCCTCACCGCCTCGTTTGGATGATCAGTCGCAGTCTGTCTCCTCCTTGTCTCGAGGGAGTTAGCGGGAACACCCCGCTGTTGTGCACTTGAAGTCCGTCGAAAGTATGGAAGGGACAAGGACCCGACTTACATCGCCGGCGCGTAGGGAAGAGGGAGCGTTCCTGTTCAGGCGCCAATTAATGTGGTAAATAAAAACGTATTATTTACGCTGTCGGAATTTCTATAGTTACCCAAGAAAGGTAATACATAAAATGAGGAGCAGAGTCCGTGGCCTTTGAGTTTAAAAGGGCTTTATTCCAGAACTCGAGTTAAGGGAGAGCTCCTTCACCAATACTTATATACATTACGAGTACAATCAAAGAAGGAGTTCTCTGGACTTGATTCAATCAACCATGATGCAATCATACGGAAGACATAGCATACTTGTTCTCGTTTAAAGAATAACTTGAATAACATTTAGACATAGACAAACACATTGCATCGGGGTGATTGTGGTGACAAGTTACAGAGTTACTAGAGTCTGGGGACAGAGAATCGAGGCATTGTTACAGGGTCATTTCTGTCGGAAAGGTAAAGAGGACGAGGCATTGTGCGTTCTTTACTCCTTACACAAGGGCGGTGATGTTTCACAATGGTATGTGTGTGCAGCTGGGAAGAAGGAGAATGGGCTGTGGTTAACTATTCTTCTTCGTGGCTGTCCCGTGTGCTTGATCAGGTTTTCTCTTGATTGTTGACCCAACCCGTGGCTGCCCCCCACAAGCTGAGAGATCATTGACGAGTGAGAGCTGCTCGTTCTGTGATAGAGTTAGGGAGGGGGGGTTTTTCGAGTCAACCATCCGACTGAATCCGTTCTGATCTAAAGGAAAATATAGAACGGGACGGAAACCCGTAAGATACATGATGGCTGGCCATTATTCTTTGCATGTGCCAGTACTATGAGAAGAAAAACAGGCAAGGGGGGTATAACAGGATTCGAGCTTAAAGTAGAAAAATCGGCTTGCCTGGTCGATGTTAGGGTGGATAGGGTGCATGAGCGGACACCAGGAAGAAAAGGGAGTTTTTAGTCAACTTTCCACAGGTCAAGAGATAACCTACGTTCTGTCAGTTGTATTTCATGAACGAGGACCGATTTGGCCCTCAAGATGAAGGCATCTAATGTACCGACCACACTTTTCGCTGGATTTATTTTCCGCCTACTCATAATTAATTGCTCTAGAAACACCCAATATCAATTACACCGACCCCTATTAAAGTGCAAACCTGCTACGAATGACTGATTCCTTAATACAATATACAAGTGTGCAACAAGCAATGTGCAAAAATGCAAATCCAAGCTGAAACACAAGTGACTTAATATAATATTTTTAAACTAAGCTCCACAGAGCCACTGTTGCAATCCTTAAAACGTGCTAGGGGCTAATGTTCTTAATGGTGACTAGAGTAAAAACTATCAATCATTAAAATATCTATAAAGTGCAAAGTGCAATATGAAAATCCAGGCACTCAGGACGGAGTCTTTAGTCCAAAATGTCTTTCAAAGGCAAGAAATTAATAAGGGTTTAGTCACTCCTTGACCATCTGGGTGGGGAACATTCACAAATAGCGAATCACAGGGCAACGCCTATACTGTTATTAACACCAAAGGACAATAGTACCTTTATAATGGTCCTTGAAAGCAGACTAAAGGGAGGTGACCCTGCTCTGCCTCTTCCTGGCGATGACGGCCAAGGACGAGCCCGCCCTTGGCCCGGGTTTTGCCTGGGCGCCTCCCGTGCGTGTCTCGCATTGCGGGGGGTGCCTGGGGCTTAAATGGCGCCACCAATACAGCGTCACAGGCTCTGGGAGCTGCTGGGATATGTAGTTTCCTGGTGCACCTTTGCCGTTCCCCTCACGGCGTCTGGTGGGAGCAAGAAGCAGAGGAAAGTGCGGGAGAGCTAAGTTGTTCCCCTCACGGCATCTGGCAGGAGCAGGTAGCAGAGACAAATGCAGGAGAGCTAAGCCGTTCCCCTCACGGCATCTGGCATGAGCAGGGAGCAGAGACAAATGCAGGAGAGGTAAGCTGTTCCCCTCACGGCGTTCGTGAGTCCCGCGTTGCGGGATGCGCCTGGGGCTTCAATGGCGCCACCAATACCGCATCACAGGCTCTGGGGGCTGCTGAGATTTGTAGTTTCCTGGTGCGGCTTTGCCGTTCCCCTCACGGTATCTGGCGGGAGCAAGACGCAGAAGCAAGTGCGCGAGAGCTAAACCGTTCCCCTCACGGAGTCTTGCAGGAGCAGGGAGCAGAGACAAATGCAGGAGAGGTAAGCTGTTCCCCTCACGGCGTTCGTGAGTCCCGCGTTGAGGGATGCGCCTGGGGCTTCAATGGCGCCACCAATACCGCATCACAGGCTCTGGGGGCTGCTGAGATTTGTAGTTTCCTGGTGCGGCTTTGCCGTTCCCCTCACGGTATCTGGCGGGAGCAATAAGCAGAGGCAAGTGCGCGAGAGCTAAGCCGTTCCCCTCACGGCGTCTTGCAGGAGCAGGGAGCAGAGGCAAGTGCGCGAGAGCTAAGCCGTTCCCCTCACGGCGTCTTGCAGGAGCATGGAGCAGAGACAAATGCAGGAGAGGTAAGCTGTTCCCCTCACGGTGTTCGTGAGTCCCGCTTTGCGGGGGCGCCTGGGGCTTAAATGGCACCACCAATACCGCGTCATAGGCTCTGGGGGCTGCTGGGATATGTAGTTTCCTGGTGCGCCTTTGCCATTCTCCTCACGGTGATAGAATTCACTTTTCGATGCTCTAATTACCCCATGATGACGTGTGAGTTAGCATCATATGACTAACTAATGCATTTACGTAAACGCACTTATGCTGAATTCATATACTCACCTATACTTATATTTGGATGTACGTGTGACCATATTAATTCCTTAGCTTAGCCTGTGTGCCACCATTTTGTGTAACTCTCTGTGCCTGCGGGCTCTGCTCGCTCATGCCCCTCCCGCAGGAATACAGAAATATACTAAGACAGCAGTTTTCGTTTCTCGGCTCACTGTGGCCGAAACTAACAACTATGTTATCTGCAATGTTCTCATGCCCAGAGACGCAGAAGGCTGGCTCCCTGGCCTTGAGCAGAGATAATAATGTATCCCTCGCAGGTGCAGATGCCTGCTGTATGAGAGCATTGTTCACTGGTCTGGGGCTCAGTAGTTTTCCATTAGGGGCGTACCCCATTTACTGTGTTGCATTATAATGTATTGCTGTGATGCAGAGAGTCAGTCCTCTCGTTCGCACTCCTAGGAGTGAGGTCGGACAGGGCCCTCTCATATGAGTGTTGTTTGGCCTAATAAAGACTTTTGTTTTTACTTCTCCACTGTCCGGCTGACTTCCTATAAGGTAATTATAGGTGAGTGCTGTAAGTCACTCTAGTGGATTTGAGCCACGCTTATCAGATGGCGCCCGAATAGGGACCCCGCGATAAGGATCTTTCTCACCCGTAAGTGGGTAGCAGAAGACCGGGGACCCGCTGGTCGGCACGGTGGGCCCGGGATCCCATTTGATGCCGAGCTTGGTTCTCGCAGCGCTGCCCCACCCTGCTGATCGGGAGAGGTCCCGGTTCGGATCTTACGCCGGGGTCCAGAAGGCGGAACTTGAAGCTGACCGTGTTGGTCCTGGCAGCCGGAGGTGGAGAACGGTAGAGGTCGGTGCCGCATACGGAAGGTGAGTGGTCCACCTGTGATTGCTGCAGGAACGGGAGTGTTCTGGGAGACTAGAATGTCTCCGATGGTTTGAGGAGCCGGTGTGCTCCTGGGGCTAGTGTGCTCCGGGGAACTCAGAGTACGAGTTGGTGCTCTGACAGACTTGACGGGGTTGGGGACGTATTTCGAGGTAATTGTTTGTGGCGATCCGACCGCATGGTACTGTGGTGAAGGCGTGGCTCATCGTGGGTAGACTCTGGCGCGCTTACTCTGAACTCCTAGTGTGGTGATTCAGAAGAGGTGTGATCCGGGTTTCCCGCGGTAAAGCGCGCAGCGATCCATAGTGCCGCACGGGTAGCGGATCCGGTCCCCGTCCTCAGAACAGTTAGCGTACTGTTCGGTCTGCGGTAGAGTCCAGGTTCCCCAGGACTTGGTCGACGGGCCTTGTCCAAATTGGTAACACGTGTTTTGGAGATCTTGTATATGTGTACGTGGTTCGTCTATATGTTTGTATGTGAATGAATTTGAGTTGTGATTCGAGATAAAGTAAAGATGCCGTGTATTAGCAAGTTGCGATGTTTTGGATGCTGTTGTCGACCCTCAGATACTAGATTGGCCGAGAGTCAACCCGCACCTCCTGAAGGGACACCGAGTTTTGATATGTATGTTAAACATGGACTGGTCCCGATTTTGTTTGGTACTTTGTGGCATCGATACACTGCTGATAATGTGGATTTACAATGGCCTTTGACGGGTTCTTTTGATGAAGCTAAATTGGATTATTTGCAAGACAAACTGTTTGCTAGGCGTAGCCGTCAGAGTATGTTCGACTCTTTGCGAATGTGGCAGAAAGAGGTCAGGAAACGTAAGATGCGAGAGGAGAAAGAGGAGTATAAAAAGTCCACCCAGACTATGGCACAGAAAGTGAAGGAACAGGTGGGGAATGAGAATGCATTACGCATGGAGCGCGCAGATAGACTTTGTAGGTTGAAAGAAAATAAAAGTTACGTAGTACGAGAAGACGACCCAGATGAGATGGAGGACATTTTGAATGCCCGACCCCCGCCCCCTTATGCCCCGCAGCCATTGTACCCCTCCTTGCCACTTTCGGGCCCTAGTAGCGCCATTCCAGGTCCTTCAGCGAGTGCCCCCCAACAATCCCTGCCCTCGACACCCCTCGTTTCTCTACTCCAGCCCGCTTCACCTGCCCCCTCGCCATTTTCTTTGGCACTCCCTACTGTTTCAGCTAGCACCACCCCCAGTCAGGAGATGCTAACACCGAGCCGCGGCGCAGGTAGCGGATTGTTCTCACAGGTACGGAAGCTGCTTACACGTTCTACTGTAGGTTTGGATGAAAAAAGTTTGGTGGCTAACCAGGCATGTCAATGGGCTAGGAATAATATTTATTCATTCGAAGATATCTGGTCCACCATGAAAGATTTTGAGCCGTTAATGCAGCAGCACGCTTTGTGGCACATGGCGGGTGTATTGATACCGCTATGGGAGCAGGGATATGGAGGTGTGGCCCCGGCGGTTTTGCGGGATATACAGGCTGGAGCGTACAGAACTAACACGGGGGTCAAAGAAGTGATGAGTAGTCTGCGCGCGCTTTTGCAATACAGGAATGAGTTACCCTCTGCCGGTACGCCCCATTTCCCAGGTCTCCACCCAATGCGAGAGGTGCACCCTATTTTTCATCCTGAGGTCCCCGAGTTGTTAGACCCAGTCACGAGGGCCGTTACAAGGAACAGAATTGATGCGCACTTTCAGGAGCAATGGGTGTACACGCCATGGAAGAGAAGTGAGGTGTTGTCATTGAAGGCTCAGCTGCCGGATTCTAGAAAGAATCCGACCGCCTACTACAAAGAGCTTACGGAAGCGGCGTCTTCTACTGTGATGACGTTGGCTGATGTTGAATTGTTTTTCGGGCTTTTGGTCCCGGTTGATGTGTGGCGACAAGGGAAAGGTACGGATCATACGGAGGAGCTGGGTGGTACATGGCAGGAGTTGAAGGATTGGGACAAGGAGCGTAAGCCAGGAGAGAAGCCGAAGGCTGAAATATTAGCTTTACCGGGGCGCATAATAAAGTATATGCACTCCCTCATTCCCCCGAAAAAGGTAGATTGGGACAAGTTGACGGCTTGCAAGCAGAAGAAAGATGAGGCGGTCTCTGATTTCTTTACGAGGTTTGAGGAAACGTTTATGGATTTTAGTGGGCAGGATGTGTCACAGGATGGGGGGTTACGGCTCTTCGTCAACAGGTTTGTCACAAACTTATTGCCTGAAATATCAGCCAGACTGCAAGCGTCGGAGAGCACGTGGACAACGTCCTCTCCTTCGGGAATACTAAGTATGGCACAATATTACGAACACAGGGAAAATGAGAACAAGGATAAGCAGGAGAAGAAGGCTAAAGATTTAAAGACGAGGGTTTTGTTGCAGCAAGTGGCGAGAGGCAGAGGAAGGGGTGCGGGGTTGAGCCGCGGAGGGGGATTTGGCAGAGGTGAGAGCAGGGACAGGCTGGGACCGAATCAGTGCGCGAAATGCAAGCAGGAGGGGCACTGGTGGAGGGATTGCCCGCTGCTTCAGGCGAGCGCTGGCGTAGGGCGCGGACGAGGAAGAGGTGGTGGGGATAATGAAAGACAGGTGGTACGATCGGATGGAGGCAGGAGGCCGGGTGGAAATTATTTTGACAATAATACCAATAGGCAGCAGTTACAGAACGATGGTGCCCAGTACTATAACGATGATTACTCAGTTGATGATTTGACAGGGTTTTCCCACAACTAGGACAGCGTAGGACAGAGCATGGGACCAGTACTTATGGAAGTTGATCAGAGGGGACCTTATGTCGAAGCCGACTTACTAGGGTCTCAACAGAAATTTCTAGTGGATACGGGTGCAATGAAAAGTTCAGTGGCTCGTTCTCGGGTCCCAGGGGCGGCTCTGTCTGGCAAGAATAATATATCCGTGGGTTTCGCGGGAACTCCGGTGATTAGCCCCATTTCTAAACCTCTCTCGTTAACGATTGGTCCTTTTACTGTTGATTCGCCGTTTCTATTGACATCAAATTGTGGTGAAAATTTGTTGGGTTTAGATTTATTGAAAAGATTGCATGCCACTATCTATTGTTCTCCGGATGGCGTGTACCTTACTCTAGGCCCCAATGTTGCCCGCCCACTACAGTGCTTTTCAAAAGATGACCCGCTGCCACCTGAGTTTCGAGGCATACCCGACAGCTTGTGGGCTGCCAGTGATAATGATGTGGGGAGAATGGACATTGCCCCGGTGTCAATAAGAGTGAAGGTGGGAGCCAAATTGCCCAGAATTCCACAATACAAAATACCTAGAGAGGGTGAGAAGGCCTTGTTACAAATAATTCAAGATTTAATACAGTCTGGTGTAGTGGAAGAGACTGATTCGAATATATGTAACAGTCCTATTTTGCCTATACTTAAAAGACGATCACCTGATGCCACAGATAATACTCCTGATGTCTATAGATTCGTGATTGATTTGCGCCAAGTAAATAGAGTAGTGGAGCCACAGTACCCGGTGGTCTCGGACATCACTACGATATTGACAATGATCCCACCTTCGGCCAAATATTTCTCTGTCCTAGATTTAAAAAACGCCTTCTTCAGTATCCCAGTACATGAAGACAGCAGGTATCTTTTCGGATTCTCATTGGCTGGCCGTAGCTTCCGCTTCCAGAGAATTCCTCAGGGGTACACTGAGAGTCCTAGTATATATAGTCAGGCCCTGAAGGCACAATTGGATGATTTGGAACTTCCACCGGGCAGTGTAATGTTGCAGTACGTGGATGATATCCTGATAGCTTCGGACGACGAGCAGGGTTGTCGGGATGCTACTGTAAAATTGTTACACCACTTGGCAAAGAGGGGGCATAAGGTGTCCCTTCCGAAATTTCAATACTGTCGAACGGAGGTCACCTACCTCGGTCACCTCCTTTCGAAAGTGGGGAGGAGATTGACGCCGGAGCGCATAAAAGCGATCACTAACATGCAGGTACCTAACACGCAGCGAGAGGTGCGCGCGTTCCTAGGCATAACATCGTATTGTCGTCAGTGGATACCTAACTATGCATTACTAACAAAACCCCTATTGTATCTGACTACCAAAGAAGTGCGCGAACCCCTACCCTGGACCCCCGCATGTCAGGAATCTTTTGAGTTACTAAAGACGTCTTTGTGTTCGGCGCCAGTTCTTGGAACACCTGATTACCAGAAGCCTTTTGTTCTTTACGTGCACGAGGCGGAAGGTTGCGCGTTGTCTGTCCTAACTCAGTGTTTCGGGGGGAAGCAGAGACCGTGTGCGTACTTCTCTGCAATGCTTGACAATGTGGCAAGAGCGCTGCCGAGTTGTCTGAGAGCCACGGCGGCTGCTGCGGTCTCTATAAGACAATCGGCAGGGCTCGTGCTGGGATCAGATCTCACAGTAATGGTACCGCATGCTGTGGACATTTTATTGAACAGGACACAGACGCAGCATTTAACAAGCGCTCGTCTGACGGGTTATGAGATGACCCTTTTTGCACCCCATGTGACAATTAAAAGGTGTGCCACATTGAACCCCGCCACCTTGTTACCTATCCCCACAGATACTGACACAAATGATGACGACATACATGACTGCTTGTATAGGACTGAGGAGGAGACAAAGGGGAGGGTGGATCTGACAGACAGACCCATGGAAGAACCAGACGGGGAACTGTATGTTGATGGATCCTGTTTTAAATTACCAGACGGGACATCGACAGCAGCATATGCAATAACGACATTACAGACGGTGGTAGAGACTTCTAGAATACCTTACAATTCTGCCCAGGCTGCCGAGATTATCGCCTTAATGAGAGCATGTGAGTTGAGTGAGGGGTTGGATGTTAATATTTACACCGATAGCCAATACGCCTTTGGCGTGGTTCATAATTATGGGCGACTTTGGGCAGAACGGGGATTCTTGACCTCCCATGGACAACGCATCCAACATGGTCCACTGATATTACGACTACTAACGGCACTGACTTTACCCAAAAGATTGGCTGTGATAAAATGTAGCGCACACAAGACAATAGTGGACGATGTCGGGCGAGGCAACGCTTTTGCCGACGAGACAGCAAAAGAGACTGCTAGAGAAAAATTACCACGAATGTTTGTGGCAGGGCCAGCACGATGGGTCCCAGATATTCACATGTTCGCAGACACGGTACAGAGTGTCAAGAACATACAGGGCAAGGCGACGGATGAGGAATTGAGAGCATGGAAGGATGGGCAGGGACGACTGGATGCGGATGAATGCTGGACAGATGTGACAGATAAGAGACGATGGATGTTACCGAATGCGTATGTCCTTCCAGTAGTAACGATGGCACACGGTCCTGCCCATGTGAGTGCGAAGGGCATTTGCAAGCTATTAGACCCGGTATGGAGCAATAAGAATATCTCTAAGATGGCCACCAATTTGGTTCGTCAGTGTATGGTGTGTTTGAGACACAATCCTGGAAAGGGTACCCCCGTCCCAACTGGAAATTTTGCACCCCCCTCTTTCCCTTTCGAGGTGATTCAGATGGATTACATCGAAATGGAAAGAGTCAACAACTTGAAGTACGTCCTTGTAGTCGTATGCGCCTTTAGTAGGTGGGTGGAGGCGTTCCCAACGAAAGACTGCACGGCTATGTCTACTGCAAAAATGTTGATAAAGGAGTATTTCTCCCGCTTCGGATTACCTAGGGTGATCTGGAGTGATAATGGCACGTCCTTTAATGCTGAATTAGTGAAGAATATATGCAAGGGTCTACACATCACCCAGAAGTTCCACTCAGCCTTGCATCCTCAGGCAGCAGGACTGGTGGAACGGTTTAACGGCACACTCAAGTTAAAAATGGCCAAAATATGTGAAAGTACAGGTCTCCGTTGGCCAGATGCACTTCCCTTAGCTTTGCTTTCCACAAGAGTCACTGTAAATGCAAAAATGGGCGTCTCCCCGCACGAGGTGGTATTTGGCCGCCCGGCCAATATCTGGGGAGTGCCCCGAGCCAAATGCTTTTCAGAAGTTCCTTACCCTCTGTTGACAGACTATCTGTATGCGTTGACTAAAGATCTTCGTTCTATTCATCAGCAGGTAGCAGACACTCTGAAGCCGTTGCCGGAGGGGCCTGGACACACCATCCACCCAGGGGATTGGGTCGTGGTGCGACGATACCAGCGGAAGTCCTGTTTGGAGCCGAGATGGTCAGAGCCTCGTCAAGTGCTTCTCACCACGCGCACAGCACTGCGGATTGACGGCAGAAAGGCGTGGACCCATGCCTCTCATGTGAAGAGGGTCCCGCTCCCGTTGCCCTATGATCAATGGGTACAGGATGGCATCGCTGACCAGGAGTGTGAAAGTATTCCAAGATATGTTCCTTTCTCGGATGCTTCACTGATTGGAGAAGAGCACAGCGGAATTGAAAATACAGTGAGCTCTACCACTCCTTTTGTTGCTAGCAAAGAGATATCGGAAAGTTCAGCATCTGCCACTGATACACCTGCTTTGTTTTCTGATCCCGAAGTGCCAGGGAGCACTCGCTACAATTTCCGGCCCCGGAGAAAATAAGTACAGTGCTGGAAAATGATGGACTAAATACTGGAAGAAGGGCTTAGTGGACATTCTGAAAAAGAAGATTTAGTGGTAGGGATGGACTTGTAAGAGCCCTGGTGTTTAGCCGAAGATTGTGTTCTTTGAGACTAAAGAGTGGTGCGGGGCCCGAATTAAGTGCTTCCCTTATTTCAAAGTGCTGACCAACGACGTGGGAATAGGTATGAACGGTAAAAGCCTGCCTGTGAGGCTTTGAAGGACACAGGGAAGAAGATCCCTTTTTAAGGGTTGAAGAACCCCTCCGGCCGGTTGAGGATTGTCTGGGACTATTTTTTATTTTTTATTTTATTAGTTATAGTTTGATTTTTTGATTTTTGTGTTGAAAAAGTATACAGAATGTATCCCTTTGGGCGGCCAATTCCTGATGAGGAGCGGCCCTTTGCAGCTCCCCCGAGACGTGAGCCTGATTCCCCCTGGTTGGCCCTTTCCCGAAGGGGAAAAATTGTGGTGGTCGTCATATTTTTAATTGCCCTTTTGGTGACTCTTGGAATATTGTTCTTCCTAGATAAACATTATCCCGTTCATTCATTTGCACCCACACCTACTGCTGTTCCAGAACACCATATGTTCACAGTTGAATATGGCGAAAGAATGATACGCACCAATTATAAAGATAATGTTTTTATTAAGACTTTGCATCATGCACATGCCACTACCAACATGACAGATTGCTGGGTTTGTGGGCTTTTGCCTTCTGCTGCTTATAAGAAAGATAGATTCCTTGCTCTTCCTTTGACTCCGGTAAATAGTTGTGTGGGATGGTACACCCTTATAGGTCTAGTCAAATATTTCCAACAGCCAGATTCCCTAACACCCCGACTACAGAATAGGGGGTGGACAATGACGATGCGAGTACGCCCTTTGCCTTCAGCTTCCCTTGGACGCATATACACTGACGGACGTTTTGACCAGATATTTATAGAGACATGTGAGAAAAAGTTGGGCCGATTCTTGACACCTAATGATACTGATAGACTTAGGGATAGTTTTATGAAATTGAATGCCACTTTGTCTTATAGGCACCCACCTAAGAATAACGGCAGCTCCAAGTCTTTGATACCCCTTGCTGTGGTGGGTCCTCCTCCGTTTTTCTGTATAGAGGGAAGGGGTCCCATCAAGGTAGGAAATAGCTCTTGTAATGTGACCGCATTAATACGCCTGCCAGTTAGCCCCTCCTTGATTGCCCCACCCAGTGTCTATTTTGTATGCGGTGAAAATGGATACTTATGGTTGGCAGAGGGTTGGGGTGGGGTGTGCTACCTGGCTTATCTGATTCCTCCTGTATATGTGGCCCCCTCTGATTATCATAGAACTCATCGACGATTTCCCAGTCCTCAAGAGCAGCCTCGAGAGCAGCGTAAAAGGAGGGAACTTCAAGTAGAGGACGTTGATCAGACAGATACCTCGTATCAGCAATGGACTGATTTTTCTAAGGGTCTGCTTCCTTTCTGGGGTCCTATATTCAACAGTAGAGCTATTAGACGACTTTCTAGGGTAATGGAAAAGGTGGTTCTGGTTGAGGCTGACATTACGACTAACATCTCTGTTGAGGTTCAGGCTATGAGATTATTTACGATCCAGAATAGGATGGTCCTTGATGTCATACTAGCAGATAGGGGCGGGGCCTGTCGCGTCATCGGGACATCTTGCTGCGTTTATATCCCCGACTCTGCCCCGACTGTTAACTTGGCAGTGCAAAAATTGCATAGATTAGCGACTGAACTGCACCAAGATAATGGAACATGGTCTCTCCAAGGGTGGCTCTGGGGGGCCTTTTCTTCCTGGGGCTGGAAAATACTGATGGGATTGGTTGGGGTAGTGAGTGTAATTCTGTCATGCTGCCTTTGCATATATTGCCTCCCCCCATGTTGTTCAATGTGTGCTGCAAATATACGTCCGAAAAAGAAGTTGCATGGTCAATATACCACTTCTATGATTACTGAAATTCCTGCTGATGCAAGTTGGTTAATGTTTATTGCAGAAGTTGTTCTCGAATGAAGTAATGTAGGCCTGCCCCTAGAATGTATGTCGGCACTACCTTTGGCAATTAAATGAGGCTATAGTTAGCCAATGATGCTAAAAGGAGGGTCTGATAGAATTCACTTTTCGATGCTCTAATTACCCCATGATGACGTGTGAGTTAGCATCATATGACTAACTAATGCATTTACGTAAACGCACTTATGCTGAATTCATATACTCACCTATACTTATATTTGGATGTACGTGTGACCATATTAATTCCTTAGCTTAGCCTGTGTGCCACCATTTTGTGTAACTCTCTGTGCCTGCGGGCTCTGCTCGCTCATGCCCCTCCCGCAGGAATACAGAAATATACTAAGACAGCAGTTTTCGTTTCTCGGCTCACTGTGGCCGAAACTAACAACTATGTTATCTGCAATGTTCTCATGCCCAGAGACGCAGAAGGCTGGCTCCCTGGCCTTGAGCAGAGATAATAATGTATCCCTCGCAGGTGCAGATGCCTGCTGTATGAGAGCATTGTTCACTGGTCTGGGGCTCAGTAGTTTTCCATTAGGGGCGTACCCCATTTACTGTGTTGCATTATAATGTATTGCTGTGATGCAGAGAGTCAGTCCTCTCGTTCGCACTCCTAGGAGTGAGGTCGGACAGGGCCCTCTCATATGAGTGTTGTTTGGCCTAATAAAGACTTTTGTTTTTACTTCTCCACTGTCCGGCTGACTTCCTATAAGGTAATTATAGGTGAGTGCTGTAAGTCACTCTAGTGGATTTGAGCCACGCTTATCAGATGTCTGGCGGGAGCAAGAAGCAGAGGCAAATACAGGAGAGGTAAGGCGTTCCCCTCACGGCGTTCGCGGGTACCAGTCACACTACCCTAAAGCCAGCTCTGATTTCAGAGTTCCCCACAAGAGGCCAACTTTTTCCTGTGTGTTTCCAAGTCCTTATGCTTTTCCCCACCTCACCATTGTTCCCTAGACCAGTACTTTAGCAGGGAAAAGCAAGCACAAGAACGGGACCAACCCCCGTCTCGTAAAAACTCATATTAACAGGAAGTTAAACTGCTAACCAGTGAATGTGGCCCCTCACGTGTTTAGGCACTAATAGTTGCGCCCCTGTGTTTATTCGATCCTTTGCTGCACAAAGGCAGTGTAGCACATAGAATTTATCTTTATGAGCTTATGTGGTGATGTATAAAGAGCAGTCCTGACTCTAAAGAAATGGTCCATGGTACTCAAGAGGCGTTAATGGGGTGTAATCCGCATTGCCCTTTCACCCAAAGTTCATTTGGAGGCAAGAGAATCTTGCCCTAAGCATGCCCAGAGAAGAGGGGAATGATGCCCAGCTTACACAGAATGCAGTTTTGAGCGGATAGCTACTTGCCCAAGGTCATACAAATACCCCCTTGAAGAATAAGGCTTTACTTGTTAAAGATAAACCATCTTCATAGGCAGACTGCCCGTGGGTTAGTGCCTGATCAACTTTTCAGAGCACTGGAGAGAGGATATGTGACACAGGGGTCAGGGGCGGCCTTAGGCATGTGCAAGCTGTGCACCTGCACAGGGCCACCAAACCCCAGGGGCTACCATGCCAATATATATCCTCAATATAATAATCCTCTGAGGATGGGAACATATTTGCGTGGCGGCCCCTGGCAGAGATTTGGGGGCCTCCGGCTCTGTTCCACTTCCAAACACCCTGATACCCCCCCCCGCCCCCCACTGGCCTCCGTGCTCCGCCCCGCCCGGACCCCCTCTTCCGGGGCCCCCTACCTACGCTCCCTGCCCAGGGCCGCCATGAGCCTAGAGCCGCCCCTGCAGGGGTTGTTCTTCCTTCCGTCGCGTCAAGAAGTGCTATACATTAAGGCAGTGACGACATTCATACCACGTTATTGTTTAACACACTGCAGCACCATCACAAGTGTCCTTCAAACTCCGTGGACTTCAGAACCAGACATACGTATGATTTTAGGATTTTTTTTTTATTTTCCAGGGACTTCCATTCATGGTTATGAAAGCTGAACTCTGAACAGAAAAGTTAATTTAAAGTCTTCATACTGTAAGATTAAATCCACTGGGATAATTTAAAATGATCACCCCCACCACCACCACCACCACCACCACTGCCACAGATGGGCCAAATTATAAGGCACAGTTGAGTAAATTATGCAGCAAGGAAAGGAAAATTATGTGACGTAATGTAACACACTTTGTAATAGTTTTACTTGATTATTTCATAATTTTAAACTTGCTAATACAATCCACACAAATACACTCCACACCATGCCACCATAATTTCAAACAGCATAATTTCTCTCAATGCCACACACTTCCATGCCACACAATTCAACTCTACACATTTTCATTCCACACCACATAATTCGACAATAAACCACATAAGTCAACTCAGCACAATTACACAACACACCACATACATCCAATCCACACCACAGAATCCAAGCCACAAAATTCAACAGCACACCACATAATTAAACTCTGGTACATATCACTCCACAACAAAAAATACCATTCCACATAATTACACTCCATGACTTCTCAGTCTCAATTGATACTTGTCTCGGGAGGGCAAAGTCAACTGGTGGGGAATAATCGTCTCTCTGAAGTTCAACCCCAACATCTTAAGGTCCCCGCCGCTCCACTTGAAATGGCTGGGAGACAGAAATACCAAAGTTCCTCACTTTGTACACAAGGGTCCACACAACATCCTTAATAGAAACAACCTCATCCGCCTATTCAAGCATGTTCCGGTACTTTTTGGGGTTACCATTTCTTCTTGGAATGCGGCTGGGTTAAAGTCAACCCTCTCATCCAAATCAGCAGTGGAATATCTGAATGAAACTGACATCATTTATTTTCAAGGGACTTGGTCTTTATGTCCATCGGCTCTCTATGGCTATTATGAACTCTTTCAATCAGCCTCCCATCATAAATTCCTATGGAAGACTTTCTGGGGGTCTCTCCATTTTCATCCAACACAGGTGCAAGATCGCAGCTACTCCCATCTATCGGAACTTAACAGCAAGGCAAACTGTACTAATTACCGGTCTTTCAACTTCAAGCAGGGCCTTTCCCTTGCTTTTAATTAACTGTTACCACAACATAGCTAAAACATCAAAATCAACGGCAACAGTCCTATTGGTCAAATATCTGAAGCACTTTTATTGGAATTTGCTTCTGCAGAAGTACTGTTATTAGGCGATTTCAACATCAGAGACCTGGTTTCCAACACCCATTCAGTCACCAAAACTAAAGAGCAAGAAGTCATGACCACTTTTTTAACCAATTAAAATCTACGTTCTGCAAAGCAAATCGCATTGGAACAGGATCCTGGTGCCCATCTGTCCCCAACATTTAAGAATATTTTGACCATTGATACATTTTTTTGTCACTATCTCTGGCAAACAAATTAATCATGATGGAAATCCCCACTCGTACCGAGAGCGACCATAACCCTTTGACTGTAACAATGGACCTGCAAGTGCATGTCTCTGCCGAAATAACTGAAGTGGGGCATTCAATGCAGGTCAAATTCCACACTCTAGTGAGACAAATTGAATGGGAGGCTTTGGGTTCTGAAAAGGTGGGCACTTCGCTCATGGGAACAAATTCAAATTTAGCGCAAAATGATCCCACAGACTTCCATCACTGGTGGGACAACCCCATTGTCAAATTACGAGACCTCTTAACAGGCCATGAATCTCACCACAGACCCCCCAGACCTCACCCAAAACAGATTTTTGACCCGGTGTTAGCCATCCAAAGAAGAGCCCTAAGGAGGGCTGTGCTCCTGCACAAATCGAAAGGCACAGAGCACTTTGCTAATAATATGGCCTTACTGCGCAAAGCCTACAAAAAATCAACAATGGAAGCCAAGAAACAAAAAGAACAGAATGACTGGCTAAAAATATTTGCCCTGTTAAAGGGAAAAACCAGACCCATTTTTGAAACCATATAAACAAACTTTGTAGCTCCAATAAGAGCTGGGGGAACGCGGTCCGTGAAGAAGACTGGTCCCTGTATGTCACAGGTTCTCATAGTACGGCCCGGCAAGCCTTCCTTGGCGGCCCACGGACCTTTCAGACATCGTACCCTTGTTTTCAAAAAATCAAAATAATTAAGAGTTTCTGCAAACACTGCCGGTTGCAGCAGCGCGACTCTGAGAGACTCTGCTGCTCTGTGGGGGCCGGGTGACCAGTGATAGTCAGAGTGGAGCTCCAGGGACAAAGAGGTAAAATACAACAAAGCCTCATAAACATGCAAATGGTCTTTTAAAGACTGTGAAGTGCTCGGGTGCGGCTGTGTGTGCCTGGGAAGCTGTCTCAGCCCGGGCACACACAGGCAGGGTGAGATGACAGAGGGACATAGAGGGAGGGAAAGAGAGGGAGAGGGAGGGAGGGAGAGAAAGGGAGGAGGGGAGAGGGAGGGAGGGAGAGAAAGGGAGGGGGAAGGGAGGGAGACAGAGAAAGGGAGGGAGAGAAAGGGAGGGAGGGAAAGAGAGGGAGACAGAGAAAGGGAGAGGGAGACAGAGGGACGAGGAGACAGAGGGTGACAGACAGAGGGTGACAGCCAGAGAGAGAGGGAAAGGGAGATGGAGACAGACAGAGAGAGAGGGAGAGGGAGATAGACAGAGAGAGAGAGGGAGAGAGAGTGAGGGAGACAGAGTGAGGGAGACAGAGTGAGGGAGAGGGAAGGAGAGAGAGGGAGACAGAGAGAGAGGGAGTGAGACAGTCAGAGTGAGTGAGACAAAGTGAGAAAGGGAGAGAGAGGGAGAGACAGACAGAGAGAGAGGGGGAGACAGGGAGGGAGAGAGAGGGAGAGAGACAGAGGGAGAGAGAGGGAGACAGAGGAAGAGAGACAGAGGGAGGTAGAGGGAGAGAGAGGGAGAGACAGGGAGGGAGGGAGACAGAGTGAGAGACAGGGAGGGAGACAGAGGGAGATAGAGGGAGACAGAGGGAGAGAGGGAGACAGAGGAAGAGAGAGGGAGAGAGAGGGAGGGAGAGGGAAGGAGAGAGAGGGAGACAGAGAGAGAGGGAGTGAGACAGTCAGAGTGAGTGAGACAAAGTGAGAAAGGGAGAGAGAGGGAGAGACAGGCAGAGAGAGAGGGAGAGACAGGGAGGGAGAGAGAGGGAGAGAGACAGAGGGAGAGAGAGGGAGACAGAGGAAGAGAGACAGAGGGAGGCAGAGGGAGAGAGGGGGAGAGACAGGGAGGGAGGGAGACAGAGTGTGAGACAGGGAGGGAGACAGAGGGAGAGAGAGGGAGACAGAGGGAGAGAGGGAGACAGAGGAAGAGAGAGGGAGAGAGAGGGAGGGAGACAGAGGGAGACTGAGGGAGAAAGAGGGAGGGAGACAGAGGGAGAGACATGGAGAGACAGGGAGAGCGATGGAGAGAGAGGGAGACAGAGAGAAGGAGACAGAGGGAGGGAGACAGAGGGAGGGAGACAGAGGGAGACCAAGAGAGGGAGACAGAGGGAGAGAGAGGGAGAGACAGGGAGAGAGAGGTAGGGTGAGGGAGACAGAGGGAGAGACAGGGAGAGACAGGGAGAGAGAGGGAGGGAGACAGAGGGAGACAGAGGGAGAGACAGGGAGACAGAGGGAGAGACAGAGGGAGAGACAGGGAGAGAGAGGGAGGGAGACAGAGGGAGACAGAGAGAGAGAGACAGAGAGAGGGAGACAGAGAGGGAGAGACAGAGAGAGGGAGACAGAGAGTGAGAGGGAGGAAGACAGAGGGAAACAGAGGGAGAGACACAGAGAGACAGGGAGAGAGAGGGAGACAGAGAGAGGGAAACAGAGAGAGGGAGACAGAGAGGAAGAGAGAGGGAGAGAGAAATACAGAGAGATAGAGAGAGAGAGGGAGGGAGACAGAGAGAGAGAGAGAGATAGATAGTGAGAGAAAAAGAGAGAGAGAGACAGAGAGATGTGTGTATGCCGGGTCTGGTGGCTCAGTGGACGAAGGCGTCCGCTGAAGGGACCTGTGTTCAACCTCATGGTCACAGTTTTTTTTTGCTCTAGCCCCGCCCCCACCCCACTGACCACGCCCCCAACGGTGCGGCCCTCATACACAAACCACACTATAAATGTGGCCCCCAAGAGAAAGTTTGTGAGTACCCATGCTGTATGTGATTCAACAATACTGCTGTGATACCCTGGATCCTGTGGAGGGCAAAATTAGAGATCGTGCCGATACTACGCAGATAGAAACACATGAGCTGACTACTCCGGCCGAGGTCGTCAAGTATTTGAAAGCCATGAAAAACGATGGCACTCCCGGGCCTAACAGCCTTCCATCTGCAGTATTCAAATGTGCGCTGGAAGATTGGCCTAAGCTATTAGTCCCCTTATATAACAACGCAATTACTACTTATCGGCTACCAGACTCATAGAAAGGCTCGAGCTTATGCCCAATTTTTACGAAAGGAGATCCCTCTCTCCCAGCTAATTACCGACTCATTACCCTGTTAGATCTTGAAGCTAAGGTATATGCCCGGTGTCTTCTCAGGTCACTAGAAAAATGGGTAGTGGAAAACAACATTCTACCATACTTTCAAACTGGATTTTGATCCTCTGCCTCCACAATTGACAACATCACCACTCTAGCCGTCCTAGTGAATAAGCAGCGCAAAAAAATCATCTCCCCCTCTATTGCTGCTTTATAGACTACAGCGCTGCCTTTGATAAAGTGTCTCGCAAAACCTTATGGAGGAAATTAGACAAGTGGGGGATCCCTCAGAGTCTGCTAGGAGCCCTTATCTCCTTGCATAAGAACACATGGGTACGAGTCAGAACTGGCCCAATGACAGTCTCTGTAAACATTCCAACCTCAGACGGCCTAACGCAAGGATGCATTCTCGCCCCCCTCTTGTTCAACCTTTACACTGCCGATCTGGGAAGATTCCTGGAGAAAAGCAATCTCCTTCCGCCAAAACCGGGCCTCGCAAACGGACCTGCACATTTTGCAATATGCCGACGATATCGTTATAATGGACTAGGCAAAATCTGGCCTCCAAAGAGCCTTGAGTATGCTCCATAAATAGAATGTTGCTGATGCTCTTAAAATCAACCAGAATAAGACCAAGGTTTTGATATTCAGCTGTTGCAAGAACAAGAAAAGTTTAACGTGGAACACTGGGCCCGCACAGATCAAAACAATATCAAAATACAATTACCTGGGGGTCTGGTTTAGCGAGTCTTCTAGATCGTCATGAAAGTCCATAGGTCGCCCTCCGCTCCACCCACCAGCAGGTGTACTCCCTGAGCATCATAGCAAATGCAGTTATTTGAAGCGTGTGCGCTTTCGTAGAGTCCCAAGTATAAATGCAAAGTTTCAGGCCAACTCTGGACACCGGTGTTTCAGGATTGTTATCCTTCATCAGCAGAGTATAGGCAGCTCTTCGGGGTTTGCTGTGCAGGCTACCAAGTTTTATCGGGTCTGGTACCTCTCACGGCGCGCAGGTGCGTAACCTGAGCTCATCAGCTCGTATGGCTCAAGGGAGCAATATTAAGTGAAAGTCCATAGATCGCACTCCGCTCCACCCACCAGCAGGTGTACCCCCTGAGCATCATGGTAAATGCAGTTCTTTGAAGCGTGTGCGCTTTTCTTAGAGTCCCAAGTATAAATGCAACGTTGCACGCCAACTCTGGACACCAGTGTTTCAGAATTGTTATCCTTCATCAGCAGAGTATAGGCAGTTCTTCTGGGTTTGCTGTGCAGGCTGCCAAGTTTTATCGGGTCTGGTACCTCTCACGGCGCGCAGGTGCATAACCTGAGCTCGTCAGCCTGCACAGCCTGCAGTCCCCCCTTTTTTAGAATCAATTTAAATACCAATATTTTCCAGAGACACTGTGTATGCAATGTTGCTGCAATTATTTAAAAATAAACTTTAGAAAGGGCTTTTTAGCCTGCCCATTACTTATCATTGGTTGGCTTCATTGTCACTCTTATTTCTTCCTTTTCATTGGTGTGCAAGTGTTTGCGCATTTCACCAAGTACTGATTGATTTCTTGATTAGTGCCCTTCCCCTCTGCTTACACTTGGATTGTGGTACTTCTTTGTTAGTATGCTTTGTTTTTTTTACATGCTCTTATGCTGCTCTATCTTGTTTTTTAGCTCTTTTAATGCCGCTTTGTTTTTGCTCTTTCATATTGGTCCTGTTGCTTATGAATATTGATATTCCTGAATCATTCAGTACCAAGATAGCCCAATTCAGCCCAATCAACTGGTTTACTGTTTAGCGCATGTGTTTTAAGTCTTGTTCCAGGCCGCAATCTGAATCCTGACGGTCTAAAGTGTTGGAGTGTAGATCCTTAGTGTATGATACATTTTGTCTGAAGCTTGAGACATGACGCTGACTGAAGGGGCAACATTATTCCTAGAGGAGTGGGCTGTGTTTATCAGCCGTCCCTTTGACGTATATTCCGAAGAGGGGGGTATCGCAATTGCGAAACTTGCGCTTGAGAGAGGGTGTCACCTGTTCTCATTGATGCCACTCTTAGGGAGAGAAGCACAAGCAACAGGCACTCCTTGAAACTGGATATTGTATCATATGGTCTTCCGTTGAATGTGCCTATACGCCACCACCCCCGCGCTTTTGGACTATTTTCGGGCCATATCGTCACTTCTATTCTTTGACATAAGTGTGTCTTGGGGCTGAATTCCAGTCACCTAGAGCTCTATCTGAACCCCATGCCCCTCAGTTGCTGTGGTTCAGCCCTGCCTTTTATTAGGTTTCGCCCTGGCCGTAGCACTGCAAAGCAGGTGCTCCGCCCAGGGCGAAATCTTATGTCCTACAGTATGGGGCTTCGTCCCGCCTCTGTCTTCCATTGGCTAGCTCTATCAATGGAGGCTAGCCATTGGAAGAGATTGGCTGTCAGTCACTATTTCGGGGGCGTTTCCCGTTCTTTTTTTAAGTCCCGCCCCTTTTTTCGTAATTCCTTTCTGGGCTCCGCCCCACTACCACATCTTGTTCCCTGCCCTGTCTTTTTCCCGCCGTGAAGATCACCGCCGCCAGCCTGGGGATCCTGTAAGGCGCACTCCCACCCCCCCCAACCCTGCCGTGTCTTTTTCCTGCCGTGAAGATCACCGCCGCCAGCTAGGGGATCCTGTAAGGCGCTGTCCCGCCCCCCAATCCGGGGCCGCACTGCTATTGGCCGCAGCCTCGACCCCGGAAGTCAGGCAGGCCGGGGGCGTGACGACAAGACACCCGGAAGTGACCTCTCTTCCCCGGGGCTGCCCCGAGGTGCAGTAGCAGAGTCCTGCAGCCGGCGCCTTCCACGGGGCTCCCAGGAGTGAGGGAGAGCCCCGCACTGCAGAGAGGTGAGCCTGCGCCGTTTCTGCTTCCCCCAGGCGGGAGGAAGCTGTCTTCAATCTCGCCGTCAGCCCTCCCCGGCTCCGGTCCCAGGAGAGGACCAGACAAGAGGCCAGCACCAAGCGGGGGCTCTCCTGTGTGAAGAAGAGCCCCGCTTCATGCCGCAGCACCAGAGAAGAGCCCCGACACAGAAGACCCGGTGAGTGTGGGCGTCTTGACTCCGGGGGCATTGCTTGTTTTTTTAAGAGAGGGGATGGGCCCAGAGTGACGCCGAATCCCCACGTCTGAGGAGGCCAAAGGTCGTGCCCGGAGACCGCCCAGCCCATCGTCCAAGGAGCCACTGGAAGGCTCGAAATCAAGATATCTGGGCAGAGTGGAGACATTGTTCACAAGTGACCCACGTCAGAGCTGAGGCTATCGTCGCATCTTTGAGCCTGGACGGTCAGAGGGCATTTACTGTTCCCCAGTGACCTCCGACGTCATCACTGCGGCTATCGTCATATCTCTGAGTCCAGCCTGCCGCACTGAGGGGGTGCATTGTTCTCTAGTGACCCTAGCTCACAACTGAGGCTATCACTACATCTCCATGTATAGCGTGAGGTCAAGCCGTAAACATTGTCCACGTGCAATCCCTACGTCAGCACTTAGCTTGTCACATCTCCGTGCCAGGCCGGGCGGGACTCATGGCCCACAGGACCCCTCAATGGGTCCATTGTCAGACTCCGTCCTCTCCCGGCCTCTCATTGAGCTCTCCGGAGCTCCCATTCAAAACCACTGGCTATAAAGCACCTAATACTTTTAGAACTGGTGAACTTGGTTTCATTGACCTGTTATCCTTACTCAGGAGTCAATCTTGTTGACTCTTCTTACTACTGCCCGCAGTTCAGTTGCCGCTGCAGTGTGGCATCTTAGTGCAGTCTTCCAGTTAAGCCAGTGTAGCGCCAGGTTACTGACTTCATGCTGGCATATAGAATTACTTAAAAGACCATCTATTTCGGAGCCTGTCCCCCATTTCAGGGTACAGCCCTTGCATATCTAGATTAAAACCATTCTTGACCAATTTTGGTCTGTATATTGTTGTCATAAGCAGTGTTTCTTTCAGCGTTTAAGTAAAGGTCTGGCAACTTCTGCTTGTTTGAAGGTATGTGACCTACATTCACAAGACACTGCGTTGTGCAGGCAATCTTAAGTATACATATCACAGTTCATGGTCAACAGTTCAACTGTAGCCCCTTATTTTTCAAGTCTTGCAACTTCATTTAGGGAAGAACAGGATCTTGCTACCCCTGAATTGTAGTAATTTGTTTTCTTCGCCGTGTCTCTTGTTTCCAAATTACTTTGGGTCTGAGTCCAGCAAGATTGTGCCTCCATTAGGTGCCTTCACTCGGGCCCTTTTTTGGTAACCTGGTAGCCTGCAAGTGTCCAGTGCAACCCGTTTTTTGAGCCTCTCTACCTCCGGTTTAAAAAACTCAAGCATCAGTGTTCCATCATTTTTGCGGGTGCAAATAGGTGACACCCCCCTAACCTCCCCCACAACAATCTCAACTCAGCAGCCCATACCAAGTTTTCCCAAAGTTCATCTTGCTGTACCAGATGCAGAATGGTGGGCAGTGGACAGTCTTTCATCTTGAAGTGGTCTGCCATAGTAGACTTAAGTTTTCACCTCCAGCTCATCCACATGTTTCTCCAGACAGGCAACCTTGTTCTCAGTTTCATTCAACCTCCCTTTTATCTACTCGAAGTATTTCTCCATCAGTGACACACCTTACGGTCAGTACCCTCAGTGGTGGTCCTCCAGGTGTTCTAATAGCAGGGTCTTCCCCTGTGTCAAAGATGCCAAGTGAAGATCCTCCCTGACCTTGTATTTCAGGGAGCTCCTAATTGTCAGCAAGCTCTTTAATGACTGCAACTTAAGGCAGGGTTTTTGGTCCTTTGATAAGAAGGTTAGTTATTATTAATCATTGTTACTGTTTGCGAGAGATTAAGCTATTGGCATTGTAAATGGCAATGCCATTTATTTATCTGTTTTCAAAACCAACACATAAATAAAAAATGTGTCATTTACAATGCCAATAGCTCTAACTTTTACAAAGGCGAAACCGTTGCATTGTAAATGCTTGTTCAACATGCTGGCAGCAGATGAAAGGAGATGGGTGACGTTTTGATGTGCACAAAACTCTTGTTTTTTTTAAAGGCGCTGCAGCCTTTAGCCAGAACGCACATGTCGTCCTTCGTATTACGAGTGCCAAAGGGAATCTGTTTAATTGCTTTTATATGGCCAGAACTTCTTTGTGCTGTAGCATTGCCTTTTTGTTTGGCTTGCTAACTGCTGCTGAAATCATGAGTGTAAAGGAGACAAGGTTGTGCATTTCTTCACCATTCTTTCTCCCAAATTTCTCTTCTTTCTGGAGCCAAATTCTCTACCTAGTTACACAGAGATGTAAGAGTCGGCACTTGTTCAAGCTCAGAGCTTTCTCTCCAGTGTACAGAACGTGAGGGTTACGCAGCTTCTGTTTTTTCTGTTTTTTTTTTTTTTACTATTGTTTGATTATAATTAGGGCTCGTGGTTTTATGGTATTTATTTTTTTAACATTTCCATCTGTATCCGTCCATATTTATTTTTCGGCTACCTTTTTGGTATTTATCCATATATATTTTGTATTTTGAGAATAAATGGAGGCATAAAATTGTATATTTCAATTTATTTAACTGATAAACATGCTATCATACTTTGATTCATGTCTTTTAAGCAAATTAAGCAGTTAACTATAACAAAACACTACAAACATTGGTAAATATTAGCAGTATGTATAAATATAGGTTAACTTATGCCTGTATTTAAGGAAATATCATCCTATTTTTTTAACTTCCCGTGTTGTCTAGTTTGAGCATGGAGAGCATGGGTAGTCCCTCACTAGAAGCACAATTTTCTGTATTTTTCGCTTTTACGAATAAAACAGACAGGAAACACATTGTTTTCTGTCTGTTATCTGTAAAAATCTATAAAAATTGAAAACTGGGAGCCTTAGTTATAATGTGTTTGTAGTTCATTGTTTTAAAAAAAAATGCTTGATGTCGCATACATGTATTGCAGAACTAAATCTGCAACTGCATGTGGAAGTAAGTGCAAACCTCAGCCCAGAACTACCTCATATCTGGGCATGATGCAGTGGAACCCTAATTCTAACCTTACAGACCACCTACCATATGTAGAGCAGCCCCTTATGTTTTGTCTATTTTATGTTTTGGGCCTTACCTTGAAGCTCTGGGGTGGGATCAGGATCGAAGATAATAACGAGGAAAACACATGTCACTGTGCAGGGGCGGATTGGCACTGCGGGCATTCGGGAATCGGCGGAATTACAATCCTCTAATCGATTGTGTCTACATGCTACGGAGTGGTCCTTCCGTGGGTGCGGTTGCTCATGAAATCACTGCTTGACAGGCTGGGTGTCCGTTCGTCAGCGCTGTGAATTCAGGAAGGGTTTCCTGCCGTCAGGCATCACGAATCCAAGTGACATCTGTGTACTTGATACCGAGGACTGTTGTGCACTTTCCGTCTTGAGAAAGACCCGCTGCGACCAACAAGTTGGCGGTTAACAGGGTCGAAACGTCGACATCTTCTACTGGCCCCATAACTCCAGAACTCCATCGACTCAAAAGAAATTTAGAAGGGTTCAGGAAGTTTATGTTAGTGGTTTGGCCTTTGCAAGACAAGAATTTCTAGTTTTATGTATATATGTACAGACTGTTTGTGAATTTATTAACCTTGTACATATCGTCTTCGTCACATGATCACCATTCACTGTCTTCACCGTGTTTTGCACTATATTGTAGATATTGACAGTCACGTTTATACATATTAAATTTTTTGCAAAAGTGTGACCGACATGAATATATAAAGAGAACATTGAGTCACACACAAGCTTTCTTGTCATTGATTGTAAGGAGCTACTTATTTGTTTTCTTTTCAGAGGGGGTCTGAATTTTGTATTTTGTTTTTGGTTTGTAAATCATAGAAGAAGATATATTTCTAGCAAAGTAATTGTTGTTCGCACCCGACAGAACCAATTCGTATTATATATCTGAACGCAATGAGAGAAGCAGCAAAATACCAGTTGGGCGGCACACTATGCTAAGCACAGATTCGTAGCTTAGGTGTTTTAAGCTACGCCCATAATTACATTGAACACCCCCTTTGGAGAGACCCCTCAGTTTTGTCATCCCACTTAAAGCCCTGGAAACAACACCATGTCACAGACACCTCAGGGCCTGGCACAGTGCATCATGCATGACTCATGACTTCCAAGGTTTCAGATTGACTATGTGCAGGGGCATCTTGAACGCCTCCCTTTGCTTTAGGAACTACAGCGAGAAGTGAGTTCCTGATGAGTCTCTTCTGTCTGCAACTCTGCGTACAAAGGCTCAGCTCACAATTATTGTGAAAAGGTGGGTGAGAGAGTAAGTGAAGGGGTGGCTGGATGGATCAGTGAAAGGGTGAATGGATGAATGAAAGGGTGAATGGATGGATGATGAGAGAGAATGGGTGGATGGATGAGTGAAATGATGGATGGATTGATTAATTGATAAGTGAAAGTGTGAATGGATGAACAGATGTGTGAAAGGGTGGCTGTAAGGTTGGATGAGTGAGTGAAAGGGAGGGTACATGGGCAAAAGATTGGATAGATGAGTGAAGGAGTGAAAGGATGGATAAGAGAAAAGATGGATGGATGATTGAAAGGATGGATGAGTGATAGGGTCAATGGATGGATGCATGAGTGGATGAGTAGATGGATAGTTGGGTGGATAGAAGGAAGGATGGATGGCTAAGTGAAAGGGTCGATGGAGAGAGAAAGGGAGAATGGATGGCTGAAAGGCTGAATAGGTGGAAGGATGAGTGACTGGGTGGATGAATAAGAAAGTGAAAGGATGGCTGGATGGGTGAGAGGGCAAATGGCTATATGGATGAGTGAAGAGATGGATTGGGTGAAAGGGTGGATGGAGAGAAAAAGTGAGGATGGATGTGTGGATGACCGAAAGGGTGAATGTGTCTAAGGGTGAGTGACTGGGTGGATGGATGAGTAAGTGAAAGGGTGGCTGGATGGGTGAAAGTGTAAATGGATGGATGAGTGAATGGATGGATGGGTGGAAGAGTGGATGAATGGGTGGATAATGGGTGGATGAGTAAAAGGGTGGATGGAGGGATGGGTGAGTGAAATGATGGATGGAAGAATACATGATGGATAGGTTTGCAAATGGTTGAATATGTTTGGATCTGGATTAGCGGCATCTTATGTTTGCCACTTTACATCTCACAATGACTATCCAAGCAGATCTTCCCGACCATTTCTCTCACCAAACATGCCTGCTCAGAACCATGAATTGTAAACAAAATATCAGACTGGACAACCCAGTGCTGTAACCATATATATAGATTATTATCATATGAAATATCACAAAAAGATCTGCACAGTTGGTCAAAGCTGCGTGCATACTGAAAAACCGTGAAGTACACGATTGGTTCAACCTGAGATAAACTTATTTTGACTAGTGTCTATTGTCTATTTACTTACTTACTTATTACATAATAATGCGCAACCTCCTCTGATGGGTCTGTAAAACGTACCTTTTGTCCAGAAGGTTTGTTCTGAATTTTAACCCTTTGTCCTGAATTTTTACACTCCCCATCCTGAATTTGCACCCATGCCAGTTGGTCACCGTAGTCCTGACACTCCCATACAGAACTACAGAGTGTTCACCCTGCCTTTTCTATTTGGTTACTCTTGTAACCAGATGCACCAAACTGCCAAGCTCTAACTCAAGAGGGGCCATCTAATCCCCTTGGCATCCCACTCTCCACAGGGCTGACCAAAGTAGGCTGAGTAAAGCAGTACTCAAAGCTTCATCGAGTGTGCCTCAATTGTCATCCCACCGAATCCAGATAATACTGCACTAGACTCAGTGCAGTAGGTCTTCCTCAAAGGTTTACTTGACTTGCCACATCCAGCACCCAGAAATGCAATGTGTTGCTAGCCGATCCCTTCCTCTGAAGCAAGAATGAACCGGTAGGAACCATTTTGTTTACCATTTCTTTGCACAATTTACTGATTCATTTGTGTGCCAGTTAATAATGTAACTTTATTTTAAAGGCCTCATCCAAAATGCAGACCAGGGGCATATTTATTTATATGCCAAAAATATTAATTAGTAAGTTTTGGTTCGTTTTTGTTTGTAGTGTGTAGGTCTGACTGCACTCTATTTTAGATCCTAGGCCAGAATGTGGCAACATGTTTGTGTGTTGATTTCAGGACATGTCTAAGACTTTGTGTAATGTGATTTTCTCAAGAGAGCTGTTTAGCCTCATTCTATGCTAGGCCTTGTTCGAGGCCTAAGCAAAATTTGCAAACTTGTCACTTCTTTCTCTGTGCAGAAGAATTAACTTTTCTAGCATGTTCAGGTTAGAATTCCTTTTTGCAGATTTTATATCATTTTCATGGTTAATTGAGTAATCCTCAGTCTCCTCATGGCCCAGACTTGAAGGCAGCAACAGATGTGAATAAAAGTGTGTTTTTTGTACATAGACATCACTTGCTGGCTGTGAAATAAATTTATGACTAGATTGTACAGATACATTTTTTCAGCATTCTTTACACCCCAGACTGCCTTTTCCTCATTTGTGAATTCTTACTTTTGTTATTACATGTTCTGTTCCCAGAGATTCCAGTCTTACCCTTTCTCCTTGACTTTGTACTAGATTTCTGATTTATATGATGATTAGCTGGTTGGGAAAGAGTATCTAACGACCTTGTGCAGGGCGATAAGACTGCATGTAAGTATTCAGTTATCAGACCTGCAGTGCTCCTAGTCTTTACCAATGTTACTTGCTCTGTAAGCTTTAAAAGGCTTAATTTACTAAATATTTCTCTACGAATTAGACCTCAAAGAGTAACCAAATAGTGTTTCATGAAAGGGCACGCCCCTTGAATGTGGGCCACGCCCCTTAACTGTAGGCCACGCCCATTAAATGTATGCCACGCCCCTTGAACGTGGGCCACTTTTTTCGTCAGTGCCCGGGCCAAATTGTGATCCCAATCCGACCCTGTCACTGTGCCATTATTTACAAAGATATGGAGTGCTCTCAGCATAAAACAGTGCCCCTATCTCCATTCCCTTTGGTTTTCATGCATGTAGAAAGTCGGAACTTTCCTCCTCGGTCAATAGTGGGGTGATTAGTAAGCAGTATCCCTCTCTCTTGCTGATGTTCTAAAACAACATAGAGCTTATCAGTGTTTACAAGATCTGGATTGCTCTGGGCTTTAAATGGTGACCCTTGCTTTTTTTGTGTATTAATGTTGAAAGGCAGAGCTTGGCATTCCTTTATTACACTCTGGCTAGTTAACCTGTTCATGGTCTTTTTGCACATATGACTGCCAGTTGTTGACTTAATCCAGAGAACTTGGCTCATTTTGCTAACCTGCATAAAATCTTTTTAATATCTGGTGTGTATATTTCCAAAAACGCGTCAACAAATATCCAGCTTCTTTTCAGCATTGCATTCTCTGCTCTGTGTTCTATGTTCTAATGCTTTGAAATCCAGCATTTAGTAAATCGAGTTTAGATGTTCAAAAATTACACTTTAAATGAGTAGTTCTCAATGCAATTCTATACTATGCCTATTAGTGTCAAAGCTTCCACATTAAAAAACTTAGGATAATGTGCTGTATGACTTAAAACGTGTAAGGTCCCAAAAGCGAGACTTATTGGCTATGCCAATGCTTATTTTTCTCAAGGGGCTAAAGCTCTTGTCTCCGCACTGGTCAGGGAATATGTGTGGTCTGCTATTCTTGAAAGTTGCTTCCTTGACGCTGCTTTGGATAGCACCTTACTCTGCCTACTCTTTCCCAAACCACTACAATGGCGTCCAAACATCCAGGAGAACTGCCTTGGCCCTTGTGGGAATCCAGGCAGAGCTTGCAACTGCCCGGCCAAGGAGTGATTATTAAATGGCTGTCTCTCTATTTTTCAGATGGTGAGACGGGTGGTGTTGAGCCATGCAGGCCACTGTGCAGGCACCTGACAGGTGGCAGCCAACAGGCATATCACTGTCTCTTCTTGTCCCAATCCACCTGTGTCAATCAATCTATCAATCATGCATTTGAAAAGCGCACTACTCACCCGTGAGGGTCTCAAGGCGCTGGGGTGGATGGGGGTTGCTGCTACTCCTCAGCTGTCCATTTGTATGCTTTGGAAACTGGGCCCTCCATTAATTGTAATTGCATTTATATAGAGCTTACTACCCCAGACGAGACATTGAAGCACACTACTAGGGAACCCAAAAAGGTTTACTGGTGAATTAGTATAGGGAAATATGGCATTAGTTTGAGAGGTGGACATGTGAGTCTTTTAGTTGTATTGAAAGGGATAGTGGAGGGATAGGAGAGGGAAGAGTCTAGAAAGTGTTTCTTTGGAGATGATAACAGTAGGAGGAGGTTTGGGATGAGTAAAGGAGAAGTGGAGAGGGGAAGAGTCAGAGGGGGTTGTTTAGAAATGCTTGCTTGGGAGATGACCGCACCCTCCCAATATAAACAGCTCCTCACCTGAGCAGGAATGTCCCTGCCCACAAATGACACAGGCCACCTGGTATCCTTAATTCAAGAATAACGGTAAAGAGTGGACTCATGGTGAACAAAAGAACAAGCATGCGCCTAAGCGCTAACAAGTTATTCAGTCACTGGAGCTGCGGACTTGTGTTTTGGCAAGTTTCTCTGATACCTCACCTCGAAACCACACAGCAGTTTTGAAACCTAGGCTCTATGGATGTGTTAGTTTTCTATGTGTGTAGGTTAGGAGACATGAGCATATGTGCTCAAATGTTAGTCAGGGAAAGGGGGCTCACATGGGAGACAGCGGTGGACACATAGTTCCAACCGGCTGGGCTTATCTGACTCAGGGCGAGAAGCATATATCCTGATTGCACAAGATGAAGGGCCAGTGAGCCGGAAGGCAGTAGTGAATACTGCAGGGTATAGCAGTGGCATAATGAAACTTGCGGGAGCCCCCACTGCAAAGTACACGGATGGCACCCCACGCTCAGGTACCGGTCAGGAGCTCTTAGGACAGATGCCCACCGCCCGTACACCGTGCTAGAGGGGGTCCCTGAAGCTCAGGAGCCCCTCCACACCCCTGGAGCTGTGGGGGGTATTGTTACGCCCCTGGGGTATAGAGCATAAGGTTGAGTAAAGTCATGCATGGATTTCGTTCGGTGAAGAGGCAGTGGATTATAAACAGATCAACCACGCACTGAGAGAGATGGGGTGCATAAGATCAGACTGATTATGAGAGGCAGAAAGAGGTGTGCAAGAAAACACAGGGCATTAAGTAGCCTGAGAGAGGGGAGTGGTCCATATAACAGACTCTTGTGTCACATACGGACTTTGATCCTCATACCTAGTGTGATCATGTCCAGTGCGGAGTGGTGGAGTGGTGTGGCTCACTGTTAGAGGCGGCAGACCCGGGAGCAGAGGACGGCCCGGGACCTGGGTTCTATTCCCGACATGGCAGGGTCATGGACCAGGGCCGGCGGACTCGATAATTCTCGCCTCGGTGCCTACTCTAACCAGGGATCACACTCGGCAACTCTGGGCATTAGCTTGCCTCATCTCTACAATGGCCCCCCACATTCGCCGGGGATGCCTGGTTTCACCTTGGAGATACCCAGTATGGACCATCTCACAGGGATAGCCAGGACGGGTTCCTCAGGGGTCTACAGCGCCACGACGCCTCAGGGCAGCAGTGCGCTTTACAAGAACACATACATTACATTACATTACCCACCTCACATGTTGTTGTCTTGTTAGGGCCCTTCCCTAACCCCCTTTTTTTGTTTTAAAACTGTTGTTCTAACTTAGCCCCTCACACCAAACGTGATCATACACCCAGTGAATATAATGCAAAGAAAAAAAAACAGTTATCTTAACCTAGTTCTATATCCCTAACAATCACCAACAATTAGGCATTCTATAATGTTTGTTTGAGGATGTCTCCTTGGGGTTGAGATTTAGTGTGACATCGTTTACTGTATGAACCTTTCAGTTTGTTTTTTTGTTGCATTTTTTTTAATCATTGCATGCAAGGCACCTAGCTGAGTCTCCCTGGGGTTTATATTGCAGCGTAGTCCAACTTTAATTACATCCAGTGAAAAAGAATGCAGTTTTTGCATCTCTGCCTAGTATTCTAGCCTGCATCTTTTTGTTGTCTTCGAAAGTCAGATGCATGTGCTCTGTTTTGTTGTTGGTACATTGCGTTTCAACGAAGAGAGTCAGTGGTCGAACCTTGGCTGCTGTCAGCTCCCTGCCTATAAAAATCTTTTTCGAAATTCAAAATGTTTTTCCAATGTCTTATCCTTTTGCATCACTTTCTTTTCTTGCCGGTATGTTGTTTTCAGACCTCTGTTTCAGGAAGCATCCAAATGCTATAAAATTGTTCTAAAACCTGATTTGGAGCACTCTGAGGCCTGGTCAACACTATAAAGATATGTTTTAGAAATCTTTGTTTCATTGACCTTTCTTCTACCCAATGTACCCCACAATGTATTGGACATATACAGTCTGTACTTGCCTTGATGGTTTGTGCTAATGTTATGCAAGTTCTGCTTATCATCTTTTTGTACAGACTTACCATGCTTGCTTTACTCAACCCATGCTCACCCTGATACCATGTTCTCACATGACCCACCGTGCACTCTACTCACCCACCGTGTATTTGTCTCGCAAATTTTTGCCTACAACATGCAAGCTGTGCTTCTCTCTCACACTTTGCACTCAACCAATTATGTTTGCTTCATTTAGCCGGGTTTGAAATATTAAACTATATAAATAGTAGAATACCCTACAGATGTCAGAAATATCTCTGTATTATCACGTACAATTCCACACCAAGAAACTCTGAATCCCATTAAATGCTTGCCTCCTAACCCCACCCCAAACTCCCCCCACCTCCCACTGCTGAATTTGGTGAATACTTGCACTTATCTTTTTCCATTTAAAGCCTTGGATAGGACAGTGAACCATTGTGTGCTAGTGTGTGAGTGGATATGAAGTCTGTGAGTGAAATTTGGCCTATGTGGGAAGTATTCTCCTGTTGTGTGTGCATGGCAGATAGTGCACTGACTGATGAGTCTCAGCAAGAGAGCAGCTGCTTCTACACATAGGTGTGAGTAGGAGAGAGTATAAGAACAAACGTACACCTGTTGTTGACTCTTCCTGGGTCTGGCGTAGACGACTGATAGCACTGGGCTTTACACAACCAATCCTAGTTACTCCAGGAATGGCGGATGGGCATTTTCATGAGATGATTGGTCCCCAAGGAGGTAGGTCCAGGGTGCCCATGGAGGACCTGATAGTCCCAGCCATTCCATTATCTGGCATGCCGCATTCAACGATCCTTCCATTCAGGAAAGTCTTAGCCAGATTAAATATAAGGATAGTCGTTTACACCAGAGGTGGTGCTTATCCGGACAAGGGCAGGTCTAGAATACATTTCCTTTCAGGTTGCTCATGGAAGGCCCACCTCTGTGTAGCACAGATGGACCCAAGTAATGCTATTGTATGACCAGCCTTAGTGTGCTGAAGATTAGTTCAGGAATCATAGATGAGCACTTGAAGGGTGAGAACTTGAAGGATGAGCACTTGAAGGGAACTTACTGCCAGAGGAAGCACAGCTTTGGTGCCAACTGAGGACCCGCTACTCCTAGCAGTACCTCACATTACACCTCACCCCAGTGGTGTTGTATATGGCGAGCATGGGAGTGACACATTATGAGTTGGCTCTGTTTACACAAACGGGTGCTCTGTTCAGAAATGCCCACAGCACTTCAATTACGTTATTACTGCATCTAACCTGTAGTACCACATTTTACATAAATGAGAGGGATTGTATCAGTTTCATTTCAGATGAGCATTCGTAGTGTATATACTGTAGTGAATATTGAGGGAGGAAACACACGCAGTCCGTGAATACATTTCAGTTAAGGTTAAACTTAAACAGATTACTAATTTAGTCGTAGATGTACAGCCAGTTACACTTGACGCCAGTGGAGCTGTACACCCAGACATAAGTGTCCCAGATACACTTTTTATTATTGTGGGTTTTAAACAGATTACGTAGTGTGAGAGCTGCACCAAAGTACCATATTTCACATTTCACTCTTTATACATTGCCAAGTCCTCAGGTACAGGCAGGTTTTTTTGACGGTTTTTATGATCAGAAGAGAGCCCCAAAGCTCTGCTGCTTGCATTTGTTTTTACTATGGAAAAGCAAGGTACAGTCTGATGTCAGGCTGAAGAGGAGCATGCTCTTTTGTGGACCTCTTTGAGATGCCTTGAATAAAAGTTAGGCCTTTGTAAATGATGGCAGGGGCTAGACAACATCTCGTGGTCGCTGAAGGCATCGGGTGTTCTGGTGCAGCTCTAGTCCAAGCCGGGAAACATCCTTTACCACGAAACCATTAAACCGCGGTATGGTTACATCGTAGTTTTAACAACACAAGTCGTTACATCGACTTGCACTGGAAGGCGCTCTAGACTAAGGAATAGTGTTAATTACTATTCCAAAACCTTCCCTACTGTACGTAAACTGGAGTTGGAATAGTAATTCACACTATTCCTAAGTCCAGCGCTCTCCAGCGCAAGTCGATTTAACGACTTGCGTTGTCAAAACCTCTATGTAACATACCGCATTGTGATGGTAAGCGTTGTATCATCATACATCCGTCCATGCCATGCAAAGTGTACCCCGGTGCTTCATTTGAGCCTTAGTTTCCAGTGCTCAACACCGGCAATTGTCAACAGCAGCTATTATGACAGCTGCCACATGGTGGCACTGTTTGTGTGATTTAGAGATAAACAGAACAAGAGTTGTTTTATTAATTCAATATATATTAAAAACAACTAATATCTTCCTCCCAAGCCATTCTTTTAGCTTTAGGGGGCTCAAACAGTCTGAATTGACCACATTTAGCAGTGTGATGCTTAGTAGTTGTGTAGGTTATATACTACGATGGTTCTGACGGGTGTAACTATTTCTTTGTAATTTCAACATCAGTTTAAACAATGAATCAACTGATGGCGCAAAAACACAAACAGTTGTTACTGTAAATAATTTCCACTTGCGCCGCTTCATTGATTGAATTGTTGGACAGCATGCTCTCATGGTAAATTTTGCATTGACTAAAACTCTTGGTTTGAAGTTCTAAATCTAAGTTAATTATTCCTCCATAACCATAACTGAATGTGGAATTTTGTTTGTGTTTTTTGCGCCATCAGTTGATTCATTGTTTAAATTGATGTTGAAATTACAAAGAAATAGCTACCCCCGACAGAACCATTGTTGCATATAACATACATGCCCAGGTTCTGAGGGATACTGGGTTACCCCTTCTGGCTTCGCAGATGGTAGTTGTGTAGGTCTGTGACGGCTGCGCTGGCAGTGGCAATGGGTGGTGCAAGCTGTAGTGGCCTCCTGAGGAGAGCCCTGGCACTTATTTCTTTACAAATTAAGCACTGGTGCACCCACAGCAGCAACACGGACATCCTAGTTTATTCTTTCTTCTCATGTTCGACGGTTAGGTTCAGTCCATGTGCCATTATCCTGGGAGCAGCCGGGTATTTGCAACTTTCTTTGATTGTCGGAGGTCTTTATGATTCTTATTCACATTAGAAGAGGTCTCTAGGGTTTAGCGGCAGTTAAGGACAACGAGATCTGATGCCTGCCTGGGGCGGAGTGTTCTTTCCTGTGAATATCTTTTGAGCTTCAGTGGGATGAAAGCTGGGCTTGAGGTTTTGATCCTTATAACACACATGGGTACTATTTAACATACTCAATAATTCTCATTTGAATGACTTTGGAATGATAAAGGGCTAGCTCATCGGGGGATGAACCTTTCATCTGCTGGTTGTACACATATCTGGCACACATATGTCTGCAGCCTGTGTATTCACCAACTCAGCTGTCTTGGAGTTATGTTGTTCAATGCACCACACCATAATTTGAATTTTGAAAATGCACGAGCCTTTATGCCCCAACACCTGCAAATGCCTGTGTTTGCTGCTGCTTCAAAGGCGACTGCAACCGCAAACACTGTGTCACGCCAGCCCTTACACCCTCCTTGAGACGGTTGTGGGCATCGATGAATGAGGGACTGTCCCCAGGCACCCGGGGCCCACCCTGTGGTTGAAAGCGATGCTTAGTTTGGCACCAGGGGTCTTCCTGGTGATTTCGGGTCTTCTGCATGGAGGGCGTTTCGCAATTTGAGAAAGGGGAAGAGGTGTTGGGCCGTCAGTCTCTGGGTGTGAACGGTGCTCTGTGTGTCAGTGACTCACAACACATGCTGTGGGCTGTGGTTTTTCTAGGTAGTAGTGCTGCAGCCTGTCTTTTGGTTTCGTGACTTTACAGGGTGCAGTCCACCCTGGACGCAAGCTCTGTGCTGGAAGCCTCTGTTAGACACCCACTTGGATAGTTCTGGTAACAGGGAGATAGCTTTTAACCAAATGTGACCCAAACAGGGCCATGCTAAGCTTTCTCCAGATCTGGACACATTGTTAGCCCTGACTTGTCTTGACTGAATAAAAGTTTGCTTTATTAAGCTTTCTCTAGCTGCTCACCACTTTAGGCTGCAACAGCCAAGCGTTCCCTCTACTGACCCGCAATGAACTTATTGATCCAATTTCAATGGAGTCCATCTTTGGGGAGGTGTTTTACTCTGCCCGAGAAGAAATGTGAGGGTTTTCTTGACAGTGGTGCTCTGTAGAGTAGGAGAGGAATATGATGTAACCTGTCTTTAATGTTAACTTCCTCTTGAGTTATCCTGGCAAGGTGCTCTGTAATGGAAATTTGGATTTGGCAGCCATTAACAATTTTTTGGAGGCTCAACAGTTTACTGCACTTGCAAAAGTTCTTGCGCTTTTCTGATGATATGTACTTGGAGTCAAAGACTTCTAATCTGCTAAAACTGTGATTTGCCCAGCTAAAGGCCACCAAAAAGATTGTACTGGGTTGAAACATGTCACCGTTTTGCTTTGTGGATAAGCTTTCTCGATGTGTTACACATTCCTAATTCCCATGCCTTGATAAGTATGATTTTGGATGACCTGGTTCTTCTGCAAGGTACCAAGGGATGTAGCTTCAGGAGTGTGTTTGGGGTGTTACACCCTCTTAATAAATGTATTCTGAGGTAAATACTTGGGTACAGGAGGTCATTTCAGTTGGGTATGGTGAGGTGTCTGTCGGATTTCACCAGCAATTTGTACATACACAAACACAGACAAAAAAGAACACACATGCTCTCAGTCTCTGTTTGAAAAGTCTTCAAAAATGTTGGTTATTTTACCAAATATTGTGTTTTCTCACTCCTACCAATCCACATTCTTCTCCCTTTCCACTGCCCCTTTAGCCCCTTTCTGGCACCCTGTTTGTCGTATAATGTATTTTAACATTATATGCCTGGGTGTTTGTTGTAAATTCTGAAGTTCTCCCCCACCCCAATCTTACTGACCAAGCTACGCCCCTGAGCTACCAGAGCCCTATTTCCAATAGTACCTTCTTATATTTTTAGGCATTTACATTTTTGTGTATTTTGCATTATTTTGTTTCGTACAATGTGGTTAGTATGCTTCCACGCTCATGCTTGTACCTCTGTCCTTTCCTTCGCATGCCCTGTATCTGTGGCAGTCCTCTTCTTGTGCCTTTCCCTTGAGCCTTGGCATTCACATTTGGCACTGGAATGTAGCATTCGACTAACTCTGCCTGTTGCACACATGTGTTGCCTCGAAGACTCCTGGATATCACCAGACCTACTGAAGAAGCATCCTGTGTGGTCTCTGACAGCTTCTCATACTTAGGCGGCCCCTTCGGAGCCGGGGTCCACAACCCTTCGGAGGGTCCCATTCAGTCCAATGCCATTAAATATGAGGTGTGGTAAGCGCATGGACAATTCATCACATTGTAGCACAGGTGAGTGGGGTTGTTTTGCTTTGCCCCCACATAGACACGGGGTCATCGAAAGACGAACAAGAAAGCATGTCGAAAGAGAAACTCGTCAGCGGTGCATAGGCGATGATAAATATGGCCAGAGACTAGTTAAGGTAGACAGCTGCCTTGGAGCGTTGCCATGAGAGGTTACAAGAGGGCGCCAAATTGCAACAAATTGCCTTTTTGCAGTGGGAGCGGTAACACCAAAACGTCAAAATGCAATTTTTCCTGCGTGCGCCCTAAATATCTTTGTAAAGGGTCAACAAAGCACAGTTTAGGTAGTAGTGTTCCCATAGGGAAACATCCGCACATTTCACTAAACAAAGCAGTCATATAGCACAAATAAAGCGTGATAGATATAAATATCCTACTATGTACAAAATATGGGTGCTATATTCGCCCCAAACACCTACTACCTCAATGTGTTGTAGGCACAAATCAATGTGCAACCAAATGACATATAAAAAGTTAGGGCTTTTTTCAGCACGCCATTAAGTTCCTATTCAGTCTTTACTGGCAAACCGTGTGCTGGGAGTTTTTTACTTTTTCTATATGCAAATAAAGGATTGGTAAACAGCAAGAAGATTGACCTATCTGGATCTTTGTTCTTTAATTAGTGTTACTGATTTGTTTCAATTATCCATTAGAGGGTTTACTTATACCCCAAGAAGTGATGACTAGAGTAAAGACTGAATAGGAACTTAATGGTGTGCTGAAAAAAGCCCTAACTTTTTATATCGTTGTAAAGGAGCTGACCGCCAATAAAAAATGGGAAAAAGCTGGACACACAGGAAGAGACGGGCAGATTGGGCCTGGGGGCCTCCCTAAACGATAAGCGAAATGTGGTGCGTCTGCCTATAAGAATAGAAATGAATAGAATCGGGGGGGGGGGGGAGACAAAGATGTGAAATACCTGGAAATAGAGAGAATAAGGGGGGGAACCTGCAAAATTATTGCCTGGGGCGGGGTTTAGAACATGGGGTGGATGGGGGGGGGGGGGGGGGGGGGGGGTTGAAGAAGCAGCTGTGCTCTCTCTCTCCACGATGGTTGTTTCTCAGAAGAGACAGTTCAAATCTTCTTTTTGCATCGCGCTAGCAATGCCACAAGGTGGCGCAGTTTTGCAAGGAATTTTGCAGGGTGTGAAATTTCTCAGATCAATCTACTGTTAGAGTTTTTAGAATGCTAGTGCGCTGTGTTCCCTTTCGCCCCCTACTAATAACGTAGTCGGCTATTTACTTTACACATCGGGGGTTTGTACAGTCCTTTATTGAGAGATATATCATGTGCTGTATTCTGCCAGTGGTCTGCACCTAAAGTCCCACGCTGGGGGAGTTTTGGTGTTGGGGCGTTGTTAGTTGCATTTAATCAGAAGGTTTTTTTGGGGGGGTCGGGGGGGGGGGGGGGGTGAGTATATTCAGTGTATCGCTCTATGAATGATGAACCAATGAGTCAATGCCCTTTGGATCATTCTGCAGCCGGCGCTTTACCCCCTGAGCTATATTATCACTTTTGAGCCTGGGACCCCCACAGATCTCTGCATACTGGTCTCTGCAGCCGGCGCTTTACCCCCTGAGCTATATTATCACTTTTGAGCCTGGGACCCCCACCGATCTCTGCATACTGGTCTCTGCAGCAGGTGCATTACCTCTCTGACCTGTGTTTTGTGTTACCAGCACTCCTACCCGCATTTACTCCCCTGAGGTATTTAGCCAGGGTGTTGCCCTGTGACTAGCTGGTTGTACACGGATCTACATTACAGATGCATTAACCCGCCGAGCTTTCTTACGGGGTTTAACACCCAGACCCTCGGGGTGCTTACGAAACAGGCCTCTGCACCAGACTCGTGAAGCCACGATGCTACATTACAAGCACGCGGAGCACGCCCCAATCTCCCACAGATCCGTTCTTTCCCGTTTGGGTGGTGTGAAATGTCCCCCTCCCACGCCGAGGCTGGCTGGGCGCGGCAGATATCAATCACGCGGGGCATATTTACACAATAATCGCCTTTCGGCCATCTTGGATTTTCCTGGCAGTGTTTACTTTGGCCAAAGGCCGCAGAGGAGCTCGACTTTCCAGCAACACCCAGCAGTTTTCCACTATAATGCACACACTTGAAAAAATATGCTGCCTTGCCCACACTCCGGAAATACTAATATTACCAGAAGGCATTGGCGGACTGGCCAGAGGAATCTGGAAATTTACCAGCTCGAGAGAATGTGGCCTCCTAATAGGGCTGTGCAGGCCAAGCACTGGGACTCTTCGGGGACAACTGAGCGCTTTGTAAATTGACGTCAGGCCAGTGTAAGTGAAAGGCTGATTGGGCTAGGATAGAGTCAGACATACATTATAGCACACTTGTCCGTCTGAAAGGCGGGTAAGGCTGGAAGTAATATCAGGGTATGACAGAGAGTGCGACGGCTTGAAAGGCCATTAAGGCTGAGAAAGAGCCAGCCACGCAAAAGACCACTCCCCGAGACTGGGCAGAGGCGGTCACGTGAGAATGAAACAGACCAGTATCTTTACAAATCAACGAATTAGTCTTGATTAGACTTGTCAGTGCTTATCAAAGACTGGTGAAGTTGGGAAGAGGGGCGAGGGGGTGCAAGCGGGGTGGAGAACCAGGTACCTGTTAGACTTCCCGGCCCGGTGTCTCTGAAACAGTGGGACTAGCAGTGGGTCTAGAAAAGCCTGACACGTGGGTGACTCTACCTGCCCCACTTCCAGATGAGGCCTTCAAGCCCCCCCATGGTCTGTTCCTGACCTCCCATTGGATTAATAATCTCACCCCACGAAAGGAGAGAGGACTGGCCCTTGGTTACCAAGGATGCTGTCTCTAAACCTCCAAGCCTAGCACATGATTCAGAGAATCTCCACCATCTCCAAACCAGCCTTTTTCCAAACTGTGGGTCGGGACCTACTGGTCGGTATTGAGTTTATTTTTGGTCGGTTGTGAAAGCCCTGGTCAATATGTAAGGAATATGTAAAACAATTCTCATGTTTGTTCACCAGTACAAATGTGCTGAACGATGTCCCTAAGAACAGTTTTAAAACAAACCTTTGCAGGTATTCCCTGAGAGGACTCCGGGTGAACCTTCCAGTATTCGTTGCTGCGGTTTAACTTCACAAAACCGTTTCAGCAGAGAACGTGCTCACTATACGTGATCATACACAACCTTACCACTTGTGAATAACTGTCATATATAAATGGACAGACATGGATGTGGCTCTACGGCCAGAGCTACTGATTCTGGGTTTGGGAAACCACCAGGTTTGAATCTCGCCATTGGATCAACACTCTTTGATTCTGGATAAATCACGTAATCTCCCTTCCTTAAAATAAAATTAACCTGACCTTGTGTAATGTAATCTGCTGCTCATGTAAATTGCTCCAATGACCTTTGGCACAAAAAGGGAGCCACTCTGTTGATTACTGTACGAAATCCACATGACCGTGTAAGTAAATGTAAATGTACAGGAATTTATATAGCGCAAATCACCGAGCGGTTTCTAAGCGCTTGCTTAGGGAACCCGTCCTGGTATTCCCCTGTGAGATAACCCCGGCAGGGTATCCGCAAGGTGAAAGCCAGGCATCCCGCCGCGAGGGGCCGTTGTGGAGATTAAGCAAGCTATTGCCCAGAGTCGCAGAGTGTGAACCCGTGAATCGAGTAGGCACCGGAGCAAGAATTGTCGAGTCCATGGACATTTTAGGACTCAAGACCCCGCCGAGCCGGGAATTGAACCCTGGTCCCGGGCTGACCTCTGCTTCCAGGTCTGCCTCCTCTAACCAGTGAGCCACACCTGACCACCCCTGCACACTGGAAAATCTGAGCATACCCCCTTGTCATCCAACTCCATCAAACCTAAACTCCTCCAGTTCCTCGTGGGCCCTAAGGGTAAGAAAATGGGCCTCTTGCTGCTGTTTGAATTGTAAAATACTGCAATAATCAGGGTTGAGTGGGCCCCGGTACCACTGCACCTGGTGCACCAATGGCAGCAACACCCCTGAGCTCCCCATACTCCTACATCCCTCCCATTAGACTAATGTTATGATTTTTTACCTTTGCCTCAAATTTTAAAGCGCTCTGATATCCTTCGGGATCAAGTTCGCGCTATATAAAACTTTATAAATAAAAATAAAATAAAATGTCGCAGCCGTCAACCAGGCTTCAACCCACAGGGGTCAATCCCAAGGTCAGCAGGACCCAAAGCTTAAGTTGCCCGGAAGAAGTTACTACAATATTGACCTTCCTCCATGTCTGATTCCCTTTTCCTGGCCCTACTCAGGTCGTCCCTCTTACCCGTGCATAAGTCAGTCTTATCCATGGGAGGCTGACGTGCTGGATGGCAGCACCTGTGTGAGTGTGGGTGGGAGGATCTCCTCCTCTTCATGGTACTTACCGCAGCTGCTTCTCAGCCTGACCTCACCCAGAGCTCAGCTTAAACACAGGGTTCCTGCAGGTAGGCGGGTCTGACCGCCGCACTCCAGGCGCGAGCGAGAGCAAAAAGCGCCCAGTTCCAGATTACCGAATAGGCAAAGTAGGCACCGGCCTATGGGACCCACTGCTTTTAGGGGCCTCACAATAATGGATCAAAAAATATTGATTCGATCTTGAAAGAAAATTACAATCAAGCTTTCTTAAATTGTTTCCAAAAGATAGAAAAAAATGAATCAACTCAAAGAAACGACAACGTTACCTTAAGACTTGATAGAGAAAATACTGTATTAATGTACTGTACCCATTGAATATTTTAAGTTTTGTTGGTTTATTAAAACAAAAACGTTTAATAACATTAATACTTGTTAATGTTTCGTTTTGTGTAAAAAAAATTGGTTTATTAAAACTGTTGATTGTTAAAATTAAAAAAAGATATTAGGAGATAATATGCAAGGGTGACCTCCAATTTTCGACTGCCCAGGGGCCTCCACAGGATTTAATTCGGCACTGAGAGCGCCCCCCCCCCCTCCCAGATCATAGGTCATGAGGGCAGCCGTGGCCCGTGCAGGTAAGAGCGGTGGGGGCAGGGATTTCAACAGACGACGACGAGCCAAAATTAATTTATTTATTTTCCCTTGTGGTCGTCTGTCGAATCCCCCCTAAACCCGTCCTCACCGACCCACCGCTCTTACCCGCACAGGCCGCTTCTGCATGGGGGTCTTGTATGTTGCGCCCGACCTGCTTCATAAGGAATATTATTTATAATATAATTCAGCAGCTACCTAGATCCCAAGTTGCAGGAATGTTGCGTCATTAATGCGAATAGGAATATTCTGATTTGAGCAACAAGTCAGATGCAGAGGGCTGGAACTCTGAAACTATTCTATGTTTAAACCTGAAATATAATTGTTCGAACAAAGTTGTGTCCACATTATGCCCAGACACGCCAAATGCAGGCGAGGCTACCCACTCACTATTAAAATGGAGTTCCATGACAGCAGACACTCGTGAAACTCCGCCTAGTATCGGCAGCAAACATTTTTCACGACTGTAAATATAATAAATAAAAATAAATGCGGTCAGAATAAAAAGAAAATAACCGAATTGCATAATTCCAGTCACCCTGATGTAAACTGCACTGGTGAGAAAATGCATGTAAGATCCAAAAGGTATTTTAAAAAACGCCAGAACACAGTGAAAGACCGAGGTGTAAAAACCAGGGCAAGGTGCTCCCAGGCTGGCGTTAAGCCTGTGAAAAACACGCCATCAGAGTGAAGACGAAATCAATTTGCACGTAGGGGAAGCCCTCCCTTGACTGCCTCTGTTTGAACAATTATAGGCCAATTTTGTCTGCTGCCAGGAATGGCAAAGTTTCTGGAAAAACATGTTAATAAAAATCTCTCTATGCCTTCCTGGAATCATGCTGTGACCAGGGGACGTTGCTCATGCTAAGGGCCACGCTATCAGTTTGTTTCCTGGAATCAAGCTCAGTCCTCCATCCCACCCAAATGGGGTTCCGACCACAATAAAGCACTGAGTGCGGTTTGTTGGCGGTGGTCGAAAAACCAAAGAAACTTTTGGATCAGTGCGGATCTGCAGCCATTATCCTTCTTCGAGCTAAGTGCTGCCTTCAACATCGCCGACCATTCAATCCTCATTCAGAGAGTCACCAACGCAGGTGTCGAGAGCAGAGCATTGGAATGCTCTTCTCCTTCCTGAAGGGTCGAACCTTTCAGATCCTAGATCATTCATATTATTCTCTCATCTTCCCCTCAGTTCTGGAGTGCCCCAGGGTTCTTCCCTGAGTGCCACTGTCTTTAATTTGTATATGGTCTCTCTTGCCAATCTTGTGCAATCGTTTGGATTGTCATTGGTGGCCTGTCCTGATGACATCCAGCTGGTCATATCTATTTCACCTGACCAGACGTCTAATCATCTATCCCTCACTTCGTACCTCCAGACAGTAGCCAGTTGCATGGCCAGCTGTAAACTAAAACTCTATGAACACAAGACGGAAGTTACGGCGTTGGACAATAATTCTTGGGGCAGTCTACAGAGGCCCATTCCAGACTGTCTAAGCAAGTTGTCGACCCCCACAGGCCCAATAAAGAGCCTGGGGGTATGGCTAGAAGCAAACCCATGATGGAATACCAGGCTAAAAATATCTCTGCAGGCTGCTATAGCATCCTGAGATTACTGAGGAAAGCTCTTAAGCTCCTCCCTTTTTTAACCAGGAGAATAATTGTGCAGGCGTTGGTACTGGCACACCTGGGCTACGGTAATGCCTTATACCTTAGATCACCCTCTTATGTTGATAAAAGGTTGCAGACTGTGGCGGCTCGACTGCTGACAGACACACCCAGATGTCAGTCAGCTACTTAAGCCCTCTGGGATCTCCACTGGCTTCCTCTGGTATGAAGGATGCAAATTAAGTCTTTATGCTACATACACAGGGCGATAAATAGTAGAGGTCCCCCATTGCTACGTTCACTGGCCTCTCTCTATGTACCCAGTAGGCTTCTTAGATCCGTCTTTGCCAATCACTCTAGGTCCCCAGGATTCGGAGATCAAACTGGGGTGGACGCTCCAGGTCTTTCTTGGCATCCAAGCTCTGGAAATCTCACTCCCTAGAATTATGTCATCTGGCGCAAGAACTTCAGTTCCGCAGAGCCTTGATGACTTGGCTATTCAAGGAATAGTGGCAGACCTGGGTTGTTCTACGGTAGCTGCAAAAGTGCTGGGAGGCCTACTGGTAGCCATGCTCTATACAAAGACCACAGAATAGAATAGATTGTGTAATCGATCAGTTGATCCAGAGCACACAAGGGTACAGGAACAATATCCAGTCCTATAGAGAGCAGAGGTGGCAAAAGGCTCTGGTCAGGGAAGGTGATGTGGAAACCTAATTTTCTGTGATCAGGTCCCTTGGAAAGTCCAAATAGTCCATTTAGGATGCAAGCCTGAATGGTTTGGTTTTCAGGAGTTTCCCAAAGCGCTTAGGATTGGGTTCCGTTTCTAAGGAATGAGCTGAGGACTTTCTACAGGCTTGAGCCTGGGGTTCCCAGTGACTTGTCTTTTTTAATTGTTCTGCTTGAAGAACCATTGCTGGATCAGCTAGCAGCTGATGAGCAGAGGTGTCTGGCTGGGGTGTAGCATGAGGAAGGTTTTGCTGATATTTTTGGGCTTTTCCCCAAGTTTCTCTGTGGAGAGTGCAGGGAATCTTGAGTTTGATCCCTCGCTTTGACGTGTAGCCTGTGGAGCACTGTCAGACCACACATGGTGTGGTCCCTCTTATGTAGCTTAAATCACATTCTGGTTGCATGGTTTTGTTGTCATTGTGACCAGGTAATGAATGATTTAGGATTGTCAATGTAAATTACATTACACAAATCTAGGTGGGATGTGATGTGGGCCCTAGTTAGTTCCATCTGGTGGTCAGATTGGCATTGTGGGAGTGGGACAAAATCATTAACATCTACAGCAAGTTCGACCCCCCCCCACAATACTGAATATGCAAGAACTCATCAGTCGGCTGCCCACCACTGCAAACTGGACCACCAGATAACTAACTGGAAACCTCTCACCTCAGAAGTCACCACCAAAATCACGAGAAACAATCCACTCTGTGGCCCCTACCAACCCCTGCCCCTACCATATCTTCAACCTAGAAGGAACTCTGATCAGCACCTACCTGCCCACCATCATCAATACCTCCATCCAAAGCGGAACCTTCCTGAACAACAAGAAACAAGCAGAAATCATAGCTCTCCGAAAGAAACCAAGGCAGACCCAAAAGAGCTCAACAACTACAGACCCATTTCACTCCTTACCTTCCCATCCAAAGCTGCGGGTAAAGCTATCAACAACTCTCTGACCATCTCGAACAACACCACCTATTAGGCAACTCACAGTCTGGATTTCACAATAACTACTATAGCATTGAAACTACTCTCATCGCAGCAACTGACGACATCCAGACCATCATGGATAAAGGGGAAACAAAGAGAAAACCTCTGCACTAATACTACTCGACCTTTTTGCAACCTTTGACACCGCCTTCCACTGCACCCTAATCCATATCTCGAGCACTCCAGAATACATGGCCCTGAGCTGGCTGGCCTCCTGGCGAACCAGGCTCCCACCCTACACCCTGAACTCAAGAACAGCATATGAAGAGTCCCTCAAGGATCATCGCTGATCCCTACTCTCTTCAACATCGACATTACACTACTCGCCCACGTCATAAGATCCCACAGATTCAACATTCTATCCTATGCAGACGACACCAAGCTCATCTTCTCCCTTACAGGCAGCAACCACACCACCAACTTCTTCACCTGCATGTCTAACAAAGCAAACTGGATGAACCAGAGCTGCTTAAAGCTCAACACAGAAAAAACTGAAGTCCTGATCTTTGGGAACATGGGACTCCTGGTGGTTCATAGACCTGGGACCCATGCACACTCCCACCAACCATACCAAAAACCTCTGCATCATAGTGGGCAGGTGAACAAGGGAATGCTGTCACCTACTCCTGCTTCTTCATCCTACATATGCTCTTCAAAATATTCCATTAGCTCCCCACTGACACCAGATGCGTTATCACCCACGCATTTGTCACTAGCAGACTAGACTACAGCAACACACTCTATGCCAGCATTATGAATCAACTTATGGAAAGACTCCAGAACATCCAGAAGGCTGTTGCTACACTCATCCTCAACATCCCCCTCACAGAATACATCAGGCCCCACCTCAGAGTGCTCCACTGGCTCCCTATCAAGAAGCATTACCAATTCAAACCTCCCACCCACGCATACAAAACCCTCCACAACAACGGACCTGCCTACCTCAACCACCGCTTCAACTTCCACCAACCCACAAGGCAACTGCGCTCAACCTCACTCATCCTTACGCAAATATCCTGCATCCGTAGGAACAAATCAGAAGGATGCACCTTTGTCTACATAGCCACAAAATCCTGAAATTGTTTTGCACACCACATCAGGGCCTCCCCGTCCCTTCTCAAATTCCGCAAGAAACTGAAGACCTGGCTATTGAACTAGGAACCTAATTGGACTACTCATCTTCTACAGCACCTGGATACCCCACAGATGGTAAGTGTGCACTAGAAATCCACATAACATAACATAAATAGCAATGAGATTAGTGAGGAACGTGCTACTTTTTGACATGTCATCCCCACTTGATGTTTACTGGTACTGATGTTGTTGATTGGTAGTGCACTGGGTCCCTGCTAACCAGGCCCCAGTGTCAGTGCTCTTTCCGTAAAAACAAGACAAATGTTCAATTGTAACCCAATTTGCAAGGACATTTGCACCCCTGTAAGTCCCTAGTAAATGGAACCCCTGGTACCGAGGGGATGGGTATTAGAGAGGGTCCCTGAGGACTGCAGCATGTATTATGCCACCCTAAGGGTCCCACACACAAAATGCATGCAGCTGCTATTGCATGATGCATAAAATGGTGCAACCATTCTGAAAACATGACATGGCACACTCACTGTGTGCCATGCCCCTGTACACGCTAAGATTTCACAAGAGCCAGAGAGATTTGGCCATAGTTTCCAGAAGAGCCCCCAGTAACTAGAACCCTCCGAGTAATGCTGCAAATGGCACAAGGGCGTCACATAATAACACACTTATACAGGGCAATCGGGAAGGATTTGCCACAAAATCCACTTGCATTACAACATAAATGAGAGGAAGCAATGGGTGGACAAATCACAGAGAAAGAATGGGAGAAGATACACCAAGGGGTAAAACTGGGCTGCTCCTATGCATGGTTCAAACTCATACAATATAATTACATTCATCAGGCTTACCTCACACGAAGGCCCTCAGCAGAATTTATCTGGAGCGGTCCGGTGAATGCCACAGATGTAGGCAAATGGAGGCCGACTTTGTTCATGTGGTTTGGGCATGCACACAGTTGACAAAATCCTGGGAGGAAGTGTTGCAAAAAATAAAAACAGCAGCGGGTTGGGAGTTCCCGAGAGAGATACTTATTGGGTCTGCTTCCTACACCCAAAAAGAAGAAGCTAAGTAGGACATTTGATCTACTTGGTTTAACTCTTGCAAAAAGACGCATTGCGATTGACTGGCAAAGATCAACGCCTCCAAACTTAGACAGATGGTTAAAAGACATGTTTGAATGGGCTACTGCTGAGCGAGTAAGAATGAATCTCGTTAGGAAAGATGAAAGATTGGCAGGCGACCTCTTGGCATGGTCAGTGGTGATAAGTGACCTACAGTCTAAGCCGAACACAAACTCACAAACTGAGACAATTGACTCAAAAACTCATAAAGCATATACAAATAGGTATTATACCAATGACAACATGATACTCCCAAAAATTCCAACGGACGTCCGCGTGGAGGGGCTGGGGGGTGTTGAGGGAGTTACGTTGATATAAAAGGCATGTTATGTTAATGTTAAAATGGGGTTTTATATAGCGCTCAGCTACTCCGAAGAGTGTCCCGGCGCTTCAAAACCTTATGTGGAAACAGGAATAGGCGAACAGATGATAAGTACTACTGAACAAACAGCTAGGATTTCAAATCCTTCCTGAAAGCTAACAGATTAACATTCCTTCTCAAAGAGACTGGCAAAGCATTCCAAAGTTGGGGCGCTAAAAGTCGGAAAGAGCGACCTCCAATACGTGCTTGTCTAATGACCGGGACAGACGCCAAGGCCAGCGAACCTGACCTCGGTGACCTGGATGGTAGGTAAAAAGCTAGCCGTTTCCTGATGTATTTGGCACTGGAATCATGGAGCGCTTTGAAAGCAAGCGTAAGTGCCTTGAAAACAATCTGCTTTTGGATTGGGAGCCAGTGAAGAGTTTTCAAAAGAACAGTAGCACTGGTTCTCCGATGGAGGTCAAAGATGGCTCGTGCGGCCGAATTTTGCACTATCTGCAGACGTGAGAGGAGATATTCCGTTCAAGATGTTCAAGAATCAGGTCAAGAAATGTGGTATTTATAACATTCCATGTAGCGCTAAAAGCTTCAATGTTGTAAAGCATGGTTAAGCAGGTCCATACTAGGTGAAATTAACCCACTGCATTCATGTACGCTACATCTGATGTAATCTGGTATTGCCATTTTTTGTGACATACCAATTAAAACATTTTAAAAATAAAAACCCAGAGCAGGTGGGAAACTAGATAGTCAGAAGGCATGTCACACTTACAGGCTAGGCACACCCCTAAGGTGACACACCTGAAGTTGACAGTCAAAGAAGGGTTTCACCATGTTGGTTTTGGTGAAACTAGGAACTCTGGATCAGGATTACGCCCGCACCTCGCAGGAAGGGGTCATATAGGGGGTGTTGACCCCCGAGGGGTAGGTAACATATTGGTTACTCCTCTACACTCATCTAAACACCCATAAACTCAGTATTTAAGGGTCCCTCTGACACCGGAGCTTCAGATTTGTCTACCTGGGAACTGAAGAAGAACAAAGAAGAGCTGACTCCGCAAGAACAGCCAACCTGCTCCGAAATTGGCACCAAACCCTGCCTGGCTGCTGGTAACCTCGACAATTGCCAGACGAACTCATCCAGGAGCTGACTAAACTCCCCAAACCCTTGGAGGCCTGCCCAGTGCTTCAACAACCACCCTTGGGGTAGCGGAGCTATCCCTCTGCATCTGCTGGCACCAACCGCATTTGTCTGGTACTTCGTTTTGCTGGCCATCGGGCCCATAGGGAGAGCATATCACCAGGAGGAGATCCTTGTGGTGCCAAAAGGTCAAACTCATCTATCCAGGGAATTTAAAGACCCTAGACCCCTCAGAAGTCTACATGCACCAATACCCTGGGTACCAGAGCATTTGACACAACCATGGCTTGTTGCGTGTCCAGTCCAGATACCACCACTGCTAAAACTGACCTGCCCACCGTGGGATGTCATGACCAATGAGACGCACACCGAGAGAGGCCCTGTTGTCTGTTTTCTTCCCCTCTGCAGGTTAAGACGGAGAACCGTGAGAGCCTACAACTCAAGTGGCCAGCCGACCAAACGCCTCTGCACCTGAGCACCACAGCCCAGGTTCACGGAAACCGATTGGGTCCTCTTGCTCCAGAGAACCTCCTGAGCTGAGCCCCTTTTGGGTTCTGCCAAACTAGTCCCCAAGTTCCCACTTGCAGCCTTTTTATTACAGGTACTTTGGAATAAACCGTGTAGCGCTCGAAGCTACCAACGCAACCAGCATCTCTGCACCTCGACACACCAGGGCAGGTGAACCCAAACTGCAGGTGGTTCTTTGGACCTTGGGTTCCAAACATCTTAAGTACTGAAGGGCACCCTCTACAACTGCTTGCAAGCATGTGTATGCTGTAAACGTCTTTCCTCTCATAGGATAACATTACCCCGTGAGAGAATCATACCTCAAAAAACGTTATGTGAGCACTTTACTGTTTCTTTGTAATATTCATGATTCCAAAAGTACTTACCCGATTCCGATGATCTTAGTGTCTAAAATTATATAAAAATCTGTGTTATTGTTCTAAATTGGTCTCTGGTTTCTTCTTGAGTGTGTGTACCATTTATTGAGTCTGTTCAACAAGTGCTTAACACGATAAGCCTAGGCTTCTCGGCCACAATACCACAAACAGAGCATTTGGGATTTGTTGGACAGGCCACATGAAGGGCCGCTCTCCCCCGGCCCGAGCCCGGTCACACAGGTACCACACACCCCCATTGCACGTCCTCCGTCCCCTCAGGGACCCCTGCCTTCGAACATGTCGACCTCGTGGACCCGATCCACTGCTGGCCCGCGCGCCCATCCTGGGCGCCATCTTGGACACTCCACCACGAGGCCGCCTGGCCCCCGATCGACCTCAACCCTGGGCCTGGTCAGGCCTCAGACATCCCGGCACCACCATCCACCCAGGAGGTGAGCGGGCTACTTGGCAGGTCAATGGGAGAAAGAGGTGTCGATGGCTCTCCCCCGCCAAGTGCCGCTCGCCCGTCGCCTCCCCGGGCGCTGGCCCCACCCCCCTGCTGGGTGTCTGGACTCCCCCATCCCGGACCTCCCGACCTCCAAGTGCGAGGGTCCGGACATCAAAGAACAGCAGCCCTATAACTGGGGCAGCTCCAGAGCAGGAAGGCAGTTGTATCTTGGAGTCGAGAGACGCAAAGAAGAACTCATCCCTGACGGACTACTGGCGCTGCCGTAGCTCTGCCTTGTGCACCATCGTCCTGCCTGCTGGCGCTGCCGCAACCTTCGCAACCTTCGTAATCCTTCATCGTCGTCGGGACCTGCTGGCGTGGCCGCGGACCGTTTGCAACCTTCATCTTCATCGGGACCTGCTGGCTCCGCCGCGGACCGTCGCTTCCTTCGTCCATCTCGGGACCTGCTGGCTCCGCCGCGGCCCGATCATCTAGAACGCCGAGCTCGAGGATTGAGAGCTATTTCCATCTTTTGGTAACCAAGACTGTCCCGCTACCCTTTCCCCAAACCAGAGACCAGAATCGAGGGGACCCCTGAGTCCAGACCTCCTTGTACCATTTTATCGTACCTTAAGAATCACCTATAAAATCTCGTTGAACCTTACCCTTGTGTGGTGTCCGTCTGTGGGGGGGAAGTTACTTGTCTGTACGTTCGCTGGAGCCGGCTCTCCCTGGAGACCGCTCCCCTTATCCTTGGCCGACCCTCCCGGTCCGTCTAACATTGGTGGCCAGCGGCGGGATCCGAATCACCGCATAATCGTACAGACAGTAGCTCACCCCACAACGAAATCACGATGACAACTAAAGAAAGCGGATCCACCGAGAAATTCCAGATGGAGAAATTGGACGAGTACAACCATCGTGAACTAAAACAATTCTGCATCGAACTAGGTATCGCTACCACCGGACTAAGTACCAAAGACGATTTCAAGCATGCCCTAGAGTCTTGGGCAGAGACCGGGGTTGCAGGAAACCCCGATCGAAGCATCGCAGCAAAAACCACCATGGCTCCTGAAGAGCGAAGAACGGGTCTCTCGCAAGACGAGATCCAGGAACGAGAAAAAACCCGACTACACGAGCTAGAAATGGCTCGGCTCAAAATGGACATTGAACTTAAGTTGGCCGAACAGAAAATAAACTTAGAGCACCTGCGTCTCCGAGAAGAAAGAGAGGAGAAACAGAGACAAAGGGAGCTCGAGGAAAAGAAACTGGCATATGAACACGAGCGACGACTAGCTGAGATTGATTTACGCAAGCAGAATAAAGAAGTAGGGGTGTCCGAGCAACCCCACACCCCAGGGACAACGGAGAAAAAGGTACACATCCCCAAGGATGTCGTTCGAGAATACTTCCGAGAGGACGACATCCAGCAATGGTTTAAGGCCTACGAAATCGCTATGACTGCACACCGGATCGATAGAAACGACTGGGGAGCCGGCCTATGGGGGAGATTCCTCAATGAGGGCCGCGACACCCTGCTACAGCTCCCGGACCACCAGATGACCTCCTATGACCATATGAAAGCTGCCCTCCTCACCCGCTATGGCCTCACACCCGAAATGTACCGTCAGAGGTTCCGAGACTGCACCCGCATCCCGGGTACAACTTGGGTGGACTATGTAACCTACTTTAGCCAAGCCTTCGAGGGCTGGATCAAAGGAAGCAAGGTTACAACCTACGAACAACTGTTCAATCTCATGGTATGGGAGCACCTATCAAACAATTGCTTTATTGAACTCCGCCAGCACCTCCTCGACAGCAAGTTAACCGATCCCCGGCAGCTCGCAGCCGAAGCTGACCGATGGGAAATCACCAGAGTGGGCCGGAATGGGTCCTACGAACAGAACCGGAACAATAATGGTCAGCACCGTCCCCGAGGAGGAGGGGGAGGCCAAGGACGCGGAAGAGACAACGCTCCGGTCGCCCCCGCTACCAGCACCACCCCCCCGGCCAACCGGGGCAGCGCCCCGGCGCGACCGGGATACCGAGCCAATGTTACGTGCCATCGATGCCAACGAGTCGGCCACTATGCAAACGACCCAAATTGCCCACAGTACCAGAGCCCAAGACCCCGCCAGGTGGCTGCTGCTGCCCTGGGGGAAGAACAGATCTCCGAGGAGCAAGAAGAATATGAGCAAGAGCATCAGGAATGGGAGCCAGCCGCCATGGCTCTAGCCTGCTTAGGGGGGAAAGACATGGTCCCGCGGGTCCCCCTACCCGCTAACACCCAGAAGTACAGCCAATGGGTGAGCATCAATGGACGCCGGGCCGAAGCCCTTCGTGACACTGGGGCCAGTGTAACAGCCGTCCGCTGTCACCTGGTGACCCCGGAACAGTATCTACCAAACATTCTCTGCCCTGTACGTTCAGCCGATAACTCGGAAAGTCTGTGTCGGATGGCCTGCGTCCCTTTCGAATGGGGGGGGGTCTCCGGCATGTTGAAAGTCACGGTCCGAGACGATGCCCCCGTAGACTGCCTCCTGGGGAATGACCTGGAAAGCTCCCCGTGGGCAGCCGTAGAACGAAGAGAACACCTGGGGATGTTAGGCGTCCCGGACTGGGCGTGCGTCACCACCCGGTCCATGGCCGCCCGTGCCAACCCCCGCCCAGAGGAACCCGAGTGGCCGGCGCCACCGCCTCCGGTTGCCTCAGCCGAAACCACCGACCGTGACGTCCCCCCAGAACAAGCTCAACCTCCAGACCTCGCTGACCTCGACCAGTGGCCTCAAGAGGGGGGGCCCACACAAGAACAATTTCGCCAAGAACAGAAGACCTGTCCCTCCCTCGAGGGACTCCGCCAGCAAGCGCGCGCCCAAAGCGCAGGGGATACCTCCGGCACTCACTGGGTCTACTGGGACAATGACCTGCTGTACAGTGAGCAAAGAATCGCGGAGCTGGGGGCCAGCCGAGTACTGGTGGTGCCCCTCCGTTTTAGAGACTTTCTGCTAAACCTGGCCCACGATGTTCCCCTGGCGGGACACCTGGGTCAAGATAAAACCTACAGTCGTCTGGTGACCCACTTCTTCTGGCCCAAAATGAGGAACGATGTACACCAGCATTGCCGATCTTGCCCCACGTGCCAAGCCAGTGGAAAGAGCGGCCGCAAACTGAAAGCCCCCCTGCAACCTTTTCCCGTGGTCACCACCCCGTTCGAGAGGGTCGGGATAGACATCGTGGGGCCCCTGGACCCACGCACAAAACAAGGTCATCGATTCATCTTGGTGCTAGTGGACCACGCCACCCGCTACCCCGAGGCTGTTCCCCTGCGAACTGTGACAGCCCCGGTAGTCGGCCGGGCTCTAATGGGGATCTTCTCCCGTGTGGGCTTCCCCCGAGAAGTCGTCAGCGACAGAGGCACGAACTTTATCTCTAAATATATGAAGTCCCTCTGGCAACAGTGCGGGGTTACCTACCGATTCACGACCCCCTATCACCCTCAAGGAAACGGACTCGTTGAGCGGTTCAACCGCACGCTCAAAGGAATGATCGGGGGGTTGGAAGAGCCCCTCCGTCGCCAGTGGGATGTACTGCTGCCGTGCCTCCTCTTCGCATATCGAGAGGTTCCCCAGAAGTCCCTGGGCTTCAGCCCGTTTGAACTGCTATATGGACACCCAGTGCGGGGGCCGCTCAGCCTAGTCAAAGAAGGCTGGGAGATGCCCCCTCTAAAGAACCCACCAGATGTCTTCCGGTACCTCCTAACCCTCCGCAACCAGACCCGGCGGTTCAGAGAGCTGGCAAAAGCCAACCTAGAGGCCAGTCAAGAGGACATGAAAAAGTGGTATGACCGGAATGCCTCCTCCATCGAATTTGAACCTGGGCAACAGGTATGGGTGATGTCCCCCACCGAACCCTGCGCCCTGCAAGACAAGTGGACGGGGCCCTTCAAAGTAGTCGAGCGCAAGGGTCCTGCCACCTATCTCATCGACATGGAATCTTCCCGGAACCCCCTCCGGGTCCTCCACGCTAACAGACTGAAACCCCACTTTGTGCATTCCGAACTCAGCCTCCTGATGGCCACGGACAATGGGGTTGAAGAAGACTCCGAGCCCCTCCCTGACCTCCTACGGACTCAGGAGAAAGACGGCTCCATGGATGGGGTCCGGCTCTCGGAGGCCCTCACCCGAGAGCAACACCAGGAGTGTCGAGTCCTCCTGTCACAGTTCGCCAACCTGTTCTCCCTCACCCCAGGTGTCACTTCCTGGTGTGTGCACGATGTGGACACGGGGGACAGCCCCCCTATCCGCCACCGGGCCTACCGCGTGCCAGATCGGGTACGGGCCTGCATCCAGGAAGAGGTAGCAAAAATGCTCACGCTCGGGGTCATTGAGCCCTCAGACAGCCCCTGGGCCAGCCCAGTAGTACTGGTCCCCAAAGCGGCCGCCCCTGGCACCACACCGGAACTCCGGTTCTGCGTCGACTACCGGGGCTTGAATTCGGTCACCAGAACAGACGCACATCCCATCCCCCGGGCAGATGAACTAATCGACCGCATGGGAGCTGCCCGCTACCTCAGTATTTTCGACCTGACGGCGGGCTACTGGCAAATCGGCCTCACACCCCGGGCCCAAGAACGTTCTGCCTTTTCCACCCCCGATGGGCATTACCATTTCAAGGTCATGCCCTTCGGCATGAAAAATGCCCCAGCAACATTTCAGCGGCTCGTCAATCAGGTCCTGGCGGGGCTCGAAGGGTTCAGTGCCGCCTACCTAGACGACATCGCTGTATACAGCCACCATTGGTCCGAGCACCTCCACCACCTCCGAGCAGTGCTACAAGCCCTTCAGCGAGCTGGCCTCACGATCAAGGCCAGCAAATGTCAAATTGGTCAAGGGTCTGTAACCTACCTCGGGCACCAGGTGGGAAGCGGCCGGGTGGCCCCTCTGCAGCTCAAAATTACCGCCATCCAGTCCTGGCAGCCACCCATCACCCAGACCGAGGTACGAGCCTTCCTGGGCCTCACGGGCTATTACCGAAGGTTCGTGAAAGACTATGGTACCATCGTGGGGCCCCTCACAGAACTCACGTCAAAAAATCAACCCAAGAAAGTCAACTGGACCCCAGAGTGTCAAACAGCATTCGAACAATTGAAAGCCGCCATGTGTTCCGCCCCTGTGCTCCAGGCCCCCGACTACAGCCGGGAATTCGTCGTCCAGACGGATGCCTCCGACCATGGCATTGGGGCAGTCCTGTCTCAAGTGAACACCGAAGGCCTTGATCAGCCAGTGGCCTTCATCAGCAGGCGACTCCTACCACGGGAACAACGCTGGAGCACCATAGAGAGGGAGGCCTTCGCTGTGGTATGGGCCCTCAAGAAGCTCCGGCCCTACCTCTTTGGCACACACTTTCGGGTGCAGACCGACCACCGACCCCTGCAGTGGCTGATGCAGATGCGGGGGGAAAACCCGAAGTTACTACGTTGGTCCATCTCCCTACAAGGGATGGACTTCACAGTTGAACACCGGCCTGGGCCGGATCACGCCAACGCAGATGGCCTGTCCCGGTTCTTCCGCCTCGACGAGGAGAGTCCCCAAGAGGATGGGTAACTCTCCCCGCCTTCAGCTGGGGGGGACGCATGTTGGACAGGCCACATGAAGGGCCGCTCTCCCCCGGCCCGAGCCCGGTCACACAGGTACCACACACCCCCATTGCACGTCCTCCGTCCCCTCAGGGACCCCTGCCTTCGAACATGTCGACCTCGTGGACCCGATCCACTGCTGGCCCGCGCGCCCATCCTGGGCGCCATCTTGGACACTCCACCACGAGGCCGCCTGGCCCCCGATCGACCTCAACCCTGGGCCTGGTCAGGCCTCAGACATCCCGGCACCACCATCCACCCAGGAGGTGAGCGGGCTACTTGGCAGGTCAATGGGAGAAAGAGGTGTCGATGGCTCTCCCCCGCCAAGTGCCGCTCGCCCGTCGCCTCCCCGGGCGCTGGCCCCACCCCCCTGCTGGGTGTCTGGACTCCCCCATCCCGGACCTCCCGACCTCCAAGTGCGAGGGTCCGGACATCAAAGAACAGCAGCCCTATAACTGGGGCAGCTCCAGAGCAGGAAGGCAGTTGTATCTTGGAGTCGAGAGACGCAAAGAAGAACTCATCCCTGACGGACTACTGGCGCTGCCGTAGCTCTGCCTTGTGCACCATCGTCCTGCCTGCTGGCGCTGCCGCAACCTTCGCAACCTTCGTAATCCTTCATCGTCGTCGGGACCTGCTGGCGTGGCCGCGGACCGTTTGCAACCTTCATCTTCATCGGGACCTGCTGGCTCCGCCGCGGACCGTCGCTTCCTTCGTCCATCTCGGGACCTGCTGGCTCCGCCGCGGCCCGATCATCTAGAACGCCGAGCTCGAGGATTGAGAGCTATTTCCATCTTTTGGTAACCAAGACTGTCCCGCTACCCTTTCCCCAAACCAGAGACCAGAATCGAGGGGACCCCTGAGTCCAGACCTCCTTGTACCATTTTATCGTACCTTAAGAATCGCCTATAAAATCTCGTTGAACCTTACCCTTGTGTGGTGTCCGTCTGTGGGGGGGAAGTTACTTGTCTGTACGTTCGCTGGAGCCGGCTCTCCCTGGAGACCGCTCCCCTTATCCTCGGCCGACCCTCCCGGTCCGTCTAACAGGATTATTAAAGTAAACCCTGTGAATTAATAAGGGTTGTATTGACTTTGTGCATGGTGTGCCACCTGTAGTGGAAAACTACATAAAAGGCCAGTTTCCTACAATTAGGTTTTAGTTTCAGAAGTAATTCAAAAAAATCAAGATTTACAAAAGTATTAAGTGCAAAGTAGCATCCTTGAAGAGGCCTTTATTGACTGTCCTGGGGTTAGGGATCAAATAGCTTTCTCTTTTCTTTAGATATTCTTCTCTGTCTCTTCCTTGATGTTGTTTTGCTACGTTTTCCAAATATTAAAGTTCTGTCCTTGGTGTGATTGGTGGAAAGTTTATTTAGAAGTTGTTTAGGTTCCAAGGTTTTGATTGCACGTCTGTGTTCTTGTCTTCTAATCTTGAGTAGAGGTTTAGTGCTCCCCTCCTGTGTTTGAGTAGGGACAGTAGAGTATGTATACGGTGTGCATACTTTGGTAGATCATACATCTTTTTATGGTTTACATCTGCTCATTTGGGTCTTTGAACAGTTTGCATTTGTTTATCCTCGATTTCTAAGGAGGACAGGTGCGACAAATATAAAATCACAATCAGCCCGATTCATGAAGCTAAATAGCGCTCACAAAGGGCCAGATTCTGAGAATCCGGCCCTTTGCGAGTTCGATTTTTGCATTTGGGATTCATCATCCCTAATGCAAAAATCGCTATTTGCAATATCGCATATTTGCGAGGAATTGGATTTAAGGAATCTCTATTAGAGATTCCTTAAATGCAATTCATGAACCAATTTTGAATTGCGAATTCGCAATATTTGGTCGCTATTTACCACGAAGTCTGACTTCGTGGTAAATAGCGAAAAAGTAGAAAAAAGCACTTTAGTGCATTTTTCTCTGTTGCATGTTACACACACACATGTCCTTTGGACATGTGTGTTCGCAACACCTGTTTAAATTTGCATTTCAGGGGTGCTGGCACCCTTGAAATCGCTATCTTATTTGCGATTAGCTAATTGCTAATCGCAAATAAGGAATAAATGGGGAGTTATTCCTTATTTGCGATTAGCAATTTGCTAATCGCAAATAAGGAATGTGTAGGAATCGCAATTTATTTTGCGATTCCTACATGAATCCCGTTTTGCGAGTCTGTAATAGCGATTCCTTATGAATCGCTATTAAAGACTCGAGAAAACGGGTGTTTGATGAATCTACCTGAATATTTTTTGAGTGTTCAGCAAAAGTCCTTGGCACTGCTGTTCCTTGCAGTCTAAATTCAGAATTCAGTCTTGATGTTTCTGGATTTTTTTAAGTCATTGCTTCTCCGTCCCCAAGGTGTATATCTAGCATTTCTTGAATACATGGCATTGTTTGTTGATCATTTGATGACTATTTCGATGGGCCTCTGAGAATGTGAAATTGTTTTCGCTTAGAACTCTGCTGTTGGCAAGTATGGTTCTGTCCTTTTGTAACCTGTGATCTAGGGCTTTTTAGAGGGCACTCTTGCTGCACCATCTCTTCGGAAACGGAGTAACTGCTTCAATCGGATCGTCTTTGAAAACATGGACCTCATGACAGTTTCTCCTGATTCTTGGTTCTTCTCCTTTAGGGCTATTGCTGATCTGGTGCTGTGTGTGGCCCCTTCCTGCACATAGTGCCAAATCTGCTGCCATATACCTGGGGAAGAGTTTGGATTGGTGGAACAACCTTCCACATAGTATTCTATGCCCAAGAGTGATTGATGCTTGCAGTGCTAGTCAAATGTCATATTTGGTTGTTTTTCAGAAGTGGAGAGCATTTTTTAGGGTGTTTCCATCTTTGCACCACATTGTAATAATACTTTCAATGTAACTGCTACAAAGATGGTAAGTTCTCAACGACATCTTTATTCTAGATTAATTTTAATTTCACATTCCCCTTTAGTAGATTTGCATATGAGGATGTGAATTTATCACCCATTGCTTGTATAGCATGTTGTTGGATGAGAGGAGGTTGTTCTCCAGTCGGTGTGAGCCCACCTCATAAAAATAGAGGGGCATATTATCAAGAACGGAGTTATAATTAGCGCCGGTTTAGTGGCAGAAAAATGCAGCTAAAACGGCGATGATGGGCTTGATATTATGCCCTGGAGAATTCAAATATGAGCCCAAGTTGACGCCAGAACCTGGGCTTCTATGGGAATTCACAAGAGCATATTATCAAGCGCATTATAGCCATTTTAGCTGCAGTTTTCTGCTGCTAACGCTGTTCTTGATAATATGCCCCCGATCCTCTGAAGCTTGTTTCTGGTCCAGGGAAGGCATGGCTTGGCAGTTCGGGCTGGACTGTTCCCATGAGGCACAGGGTCAGACTGATTTGCATATGGCCATGTCTGAACTGGGGTGGTTTGGAGTGCAAAAAAACGATGGATTTAGGCCCAGATATTTGTACTGGGGTGAATGTATGACATTGTTCTGCATTCTGTCCATCAACTGTGGTTTTTGATTTTGTCACCGCCAGTGGGATGGGTATGCCCAGATGTGAGTCCCATGCACTCCACACCACTGGATTCAAGCAAGCCGGGCTGAAGACGGCTGGAATGCCAGAAACCGGTCCTCGGAAGCTTGTTTCTGGTCCAGGGAAGGCATGGCTTGGCAGTTCGGGCTGGACTGTTCCCATGAGGCACAGGGTGCCGACTGATTTGCATATGGCCATGTCTGAACTGGGGTGGTTTGGAGTGCAAAAAAACGATGGATTTAGGCCCAGATCTTTGTACTGGGGTGAATGTATGACATTGTTCTGCATTCTGTCCATCAACGGTGGTTTTTGCATTTGTCACCCCGAGTGGGATGGGAATGCTCAGACGTGAGTCCCATGCACTCCACACCACTGGATTCAAGCAAGCCGGGCTGAAGACGGCTGGAATGCCGGAAACCGGTCCTCGGAAGCTTGTTTCTGGTCCAGGCAAGGCATGGCTTGGCAGTTCGGGCTGGACTGTTCCCATGAGGCACAGGGTCAGACTGATTTGCATATGGCCATGTCTGAACTGGGGTGGTTTGGAGTGCAAAAAAAACGATGGATTTAGACCCAGATCTCTGTACTGGGGTGGATATGTGACATTGTTATGCATTCTGTCCATCAACTGGTTTTTCCAGAGTTTCTTCCAGCACCATCACATGATGAAGGGTCAGCACACCGCAGAGCCAAGAGGCATCTATTACTATGCAACCATCCCCCACGCTAGTACACACCTCTAAAGTCTGATAGTTTCTCAGGTACTAACAAAGCATCCCCATCACAAGAATCCAATGTCCTGTTGCTGCACACCTCAGCGGCGGAAAACTAACCAGCCATCCCATCCAAGCTCCTGTAAGATTTAGTGTGTCTGCACACCACAGAGGCAGAGAGCTTCTCTCACTAAGATACCATTTCACCACCTGGGCCTATTGCTGTTTGTCTGCACACTACCACCTCTGGTGATGAGTGGTGTGGTGTCCACTCTCTTTAACGGTAGCCAAGAGGCAAGGATACCTGTAGACTGAACCAAGGGAGCTCTGACATGGGAGCCCCCAGCATATATGTGCAGACCCAACAGGGGTAGCGGAAGGAAACCCGGCTCCTGCAGTGATAGGTGGGTGGAGGCTGCACGGTGGGGGACAGCTGCAGGATACCACGGCGGCCACATTATAAGCTAGAAGTGCTAGGGTAGTGTCCTGTTTTTCACGAACTTAGATGACTTGCAGCTGACTCCTGGACCTTGGCCTCTCCCATTTCCCACCCTCCCATCCCTAATGTCAAATATTTAGCGAGCTTAGGTTGTTTCCATTAATTTTGCTTTCTATAGCCGTATTTTGCAGACTTAACTCGTGTTCGGCCACAATGCCGGTAGACACCATGGAATAAGACACTTAAAAAGTCAGGCAATGGTGGATTCATCTCAAATTTTACCCCAAGCGTGGTCAGTGGTACTGAAGTGATGTGGGAGGAATGGGAGTACAGGGTCTGCCCCTAACTTTTCTTTTTCATGGGTTCTCCATAGCACTGCCCTAGGGAGGTGGGGGAGAGGGTGCTTGTGCCAGGAGACCAAAGTTTGGCCAAGTACCCAGACCCATCTCCCAAAAGGTGCCAGGGGATGCCTCTTTAGGGTTGGCCCATGGATGGTGTTTTTTAGGGCTCTGCTTACTGGTTGGCCTAAACTACCTTGGTAGTGGGAGAGCTAATCCAATGAAAGATCCAGCAGGGGGTGGGGGGCGATGATTTAATCAGCTGATATTGGAAGGGCCAGTTAAGTGGTCAACTGTGACTCTGGGAAAACCTTTATTAGGTGATTACATGTGTCGTTTAGTGATGAAGGATGTAAATAAGAGTGTGCTTTTCCTTGGTAATATTTGTTTTAATCATGTTTATAAATAAATAGGGCCTACGAAGTTGATGCTCATACCCAGTTCTGGTGAGTCTCATGTGGATTATTGGTGGGTGGATGGTTGGGGGCAAATGTTGGGTAAGTGGTCTTGCTCTCTGGTCTCCCCATTCTGCCACGCAGGGTCCTTCACCCATCAGCGTTATGTACCCAGCATAGCCTGTGGCACAAGATCCATAGGGTGACCAACCGTCCAGAATTTCACAGACTGTCCGTCATTTTACTATGATATCCACAAGGCGTCCGTAATTTGGGCATCCCAAATTACGGACGCCTTACAGACATCATACTAAAATCGAAATGGGAAATCTCAGAAAGGAATCCTGTTTCCCATGCGAGAGGCCCCAGGTGAGTTAAAAAGATTTCACTCCGGCCTCTCGCTCTTATCTTTTAAACTGAAGAGGCATCCTGCAGCTGCCCCTCCCGGACCTTCCTCGTGCAGACTGTGGAGCGGCCCATTGTCAGTCTGAGAATGCAGTGGATTGTCATTCTATAAGTGCTAATCGGCCCAATTGTAGTGACAGCATGTGGGGTGCCTTCTGCTGCATGGGACTAGGGCAAAGCATTCTGCTTTTGTCTTGGCGCCATGCTGGAGAAAATACAAATAAAATAACTAACCCCGTTTTCACTGTACATTTAAAAGACAGATTTCAACATACAAATAAAAAATACTATTTATTAATGTTTCTTGTTACTAGCACAAATCTTGATTGCAGAAAGGGCTCGATGTGTCTTTGCAAAGTTGCACGCATACTGAAAAACTCATTGATTGGCTCAACCTTATATAAACTTATTTTGACTTGTATTTATTTTGGTTGTCTATTTACTTACTTATATATTATTGTGCCACCTCCTCTGATATGTCTGTAAAACTTATGTTTTGTTCCAAATTTTTGTCCTGAATTTTGACCTTCTGTCCTGAATTTTTGTCCTGAATTTTGACCCTTTGTCCTGAATTTTTACACTGACAGTCCTGAATTTGCACCCATGCCAGTTGGTAACCCTAGAGATCCATGTATCCTGGGCCCAGGGTCTCCTCCTCGCCCAGGGCCTGTATGGAAGCTTCCTGCAGCATTGGGCGGATTCCTCTCTACGTGATTGCGGAAGTGTTCCAGCCCGAGCACCAACTACACCAAATCTGGCGCGTGACCACAATTTGCGTAAGACTTTCCTGGCCTCTCGGTAACTTCCTTAAATTATTATTAAATCTCTGCCTTTTTCCTGTGCTCCACGCTTTGTGACCAGCGTTGTGGTTATGGGCAGAGAAGACGGACTGCTCGACGGCCGGAGGGGGGCAAGTGTGCCCTACCTAGAGGGCCACAAATTTCACTACAAATCTCAGTCTCACAGGCCAGGACCCTAAGTCCCCGGACAGTTTTGACTCTAACCGTGACCTTAGCTCCCAGCCCCGGGTCAGCTGTGGCATCACAACACGGAAACCACAGGTATGCTGGCACGAGCCGGGCCCTGCCCGGGCTGTAATTATCGGGGCGCAGCCAGCTACCTGCGCAATGTCCCGGCTTTGTTCCTGACCTCTAAGAGCCTTTAATGACAGCCTGCGAGGTGCGCAGATGGGGCCCGCCCTGACCCCGCCACCGCCACCTGCACCCAGGGTGCGCAGGCAGCTGTGTGCAGGCACACGCACACACGCTGCCTGCAGACATACGCGTATTTAATGCACACGCTAAACGTGGGCACCTCATAATACATAGATATTAGAGCATCGCACCTACGCTGGACCAACAGCCATACAAACGTGCCGAGACGTGTGTCTCACATTCACACACACACTGTGCACCCTGTGTGCAGACAGATGCAGTTTAGAGAATTAATAATACTCGCAAACTGAATTAAGGCTTGTACACGCCTACTGCACAGACATTGTAGTAACATGTATAGCCCGCCTCAACTGCATTCAGGTACATTCTGGGCACGCTCTATACAGGCGAGTATATGGAGACATTGGCTAAGATGGTTCCCTGGGTGGGCGTGACGTACTTTTGACGTACATGAAATACTATACATTTGATTTATTCCAGAATCTCAAGAATTATAATTACTCGTGAAATAATGCGTTGTGAATGGGGTTCACGTTGCACACTCCACAATATACATACATTTTGTCGTCAGACACACGACGGGCAGACAGGCACCGCTCATTATTAGTATCTGTAGTGATCATAAGACACGTTGGTAACTATGGTTTAGTAACTGCACATCCTGAAACATAAAGCAATGGTGTCAGGTACCGAAGTTAATTTTTAGTATATAATGGTGCTCACATGGTATATACTCCCTGCTGCCATTGTGTGTATGTGGATCATGAATTATTTGGTTTAAGATTACTGAAAACATAAAAAATTATACCGGAGCACTGTTGAGTAGGTGTTTACTCACTCTGACGCTCGACAGCACTCAGTTGGAGGCTCACCATGGCAAACTGTTCTAACATTAGTATTTGTTATGCATGTTTACCAATATGGGCGCAGCACTTTGATGTTCCCATGCGTAGAGCCCGTCTATGGAAAGGTGATTGTACACAATATACAGACCTTTTGATACTTATTCTTAAGTACTTGGTTGGAAGAGGATTTTTGGCATACCCATTGGTTGATGTGACAATACTGAACCTTGAGAGTTACCTTTTAGCCTTGAAAAAGTCACAGTTGCGACAAAACACTTTGCCTGCCTTTTTATGCATAGCTATTTCCCAATCAAGTTACATGTGGAATTCTGGACTGGATTGTGGACCTGTAAAGACCAGTAGCCGTTTTCTTAAAAATTAAGCTTTATTTGAAGAATCCTGGCACAACGGGCGAAGTCAGAGAGTCTATCTCTCAACCTCCAAGTCCTCCGCTCTCAACCGTCATCCTCTGACCTCATCACATTCTAACATGCCAAGACATTCTGTGTGTGACAGGCACGAGCCAACGTCAGCCGCGTGCCAATGCCCTCTCCACACATCTTTCCCCCTTTTTTTTAATAACCCAATAAAAAATAACTACATAAATAATGAAACATTAAAATGTCAAAAAACTATTCGCCAGAGTTCAATACATTTCATTTAAAAACAATATGCAAAGCTTAACACATTACCATTAAGAATAGGAGAGAAAAATACTTACTCACATAATCATTGAATCTGGTAGGTTTCTTCACTAGTCTTCCAAACCTTCCAGTTTAACTTCAAAGCTCCCACCATTACAAATTTCTGGTTGTGCTGTACTCCCACCATTACCATCCACCACTGAACCTGCACCCTCACCTTCGGAGGCCAAGGGAGATCACATCGCATTCTCCTCACTGTTCCCTCCCTCTCTTTCATCCCACAACCAATCGAATTCACCACCATCATGAACTTGTCCCTTATTACAAAGAACACATGTGCCTTACTTTACCGTTGCTTAAAAGTTCAGGCATTGTTTACAAAATATCTTCTCCACTCTATGTGATCTTGAGTACCTGTTCAGACCACTCCTCAAGACTCCAGATCTTTTAACTTTCAGTACACCACCCACCTGTAAATCCACCTGCTTGCATCCATGCTTTCTGTCATAATAAGTTTGGACACCAGTTTTGCCTTGTTCACTCTATTGCTTACTACAATAGGATCACAGACACCCTCTTGGTTTTAGGCATCCAACCAATGTTGTCTTTGGACAATGCAGGTTCTTCCTCTCATCATTTCGAAAGGTGAATGACCTGTGGTGGTGCATGGGGCTATCTTAAACGGCCAAATAGTGCGAAACAACTCCCCTTCCAAATTAAGGTTGTTGTTTTTAGCTAACTGAATTGCACCTTTTATCACTCTGTTAAACCTTTCCACTACACAATTCCCTGCAGGATGATACAGAAAAGTGGTATTGTGCTTGATACCATTACATTTCAAAATGTCTTAAAAACTTCAGTCACAAGTTGGCCCACAACAATGTTCTTGTTAAGATCTCTCATATCCACACATAAACTGATTTTTGCATTCGCCCTGCGAGCTACCACCAAGGGAGATACCCACTCATAAATTTCTACTTTTTCTATCACACCCTCCAAACTAAGTTTCTCTAGTTCCTGCCTGACCTCTTCTTTCAAGGTTAAGGGTATATTCCTCACTTTGTGGATCTGGGGTACAGCTTTTACCTTCAGAATAATTTTTTGCTGCACTCTTCCAATTTACCTATGGAACCAGAGAATACACCGGGAAATTCTTTCAAAATATCTTGTTCCAATGTGTCAAAATCCTGTAGTGCCAACACTGGATCTGGGCTATAGGGGTCAAGGATAATCTTCAATTCTCTTTGATCACCCCAACCCAAAACTGAGGTTCCAGAAACAGCGACATATAATTTACACGTTGCACGCCTGTCTCTAAACTCAAATATTAAAACCCTCATACCAACCATTTGTATGTCCTCCCCAGTACAGGTCTTAGGACAAGTGTCAGCCGGTTCCAACATATTACCTAATACAGGTACAAATGTCTCTTGCCAGACTTTTTCATTAATGAGGTGAGCCAGAATCAGCCGTAACTGTTACAACTACACCCCCCATGTTAACGTCACACTTTTTCTTGTGGTGTTCCTCGACTTCTAAAACACCATCATCTACACATAGAACACACATATTTAAGCTTTCATCATCAGAATCTTCTGACTCATTCAATTCTTGCTAGAGGAAATTTGCTCCTCTACCTTTCAGTTTCCTGCACACCTTTTGGTAATGTCCTATCACGCCACATCCCGAACACCTTTGATTCCTCACAGGACATCTTTTGTCATTTGCTAAATGTCCTTTGTGATCACATCTAAAGCAACATGTGCCCCCATCCTTGTATGTGGATTGAATATAACGGCCTGTAATATTGTCATCTTTTCTACTACGGGCTATAGTTGTGTTTTTGTACACATCCTTTTGTCGTATCTTTGCAACAACACTTTTTTCATCTACCTCCATATTAGGAATGACAGCCCTGGCACACCACCCAGTTAATTCTGCTTTTTTTTTTACCACATCAAGTACTTGTAGTGGATTCACCCATAGTCCATAACTTTTTTTGTATGTTAGAATTAGCAGCATGCATGACTATATGGTCACAAATAAACTCATCATGCTAATTGGCAAATCTACAAGTTAGTGCTAGATTCTTTAAAGCCGGTACTTAATTGTGTACAGGCTCGTTCTTGCCTTGCTTCCTATGAAAAAATGTGTATCTATCTACAGATACACACACTGTGGGGTTAAAATAAGTATCTACATCTTTCAACTCATGTTTATACACATCACTTTGCTCTCCAGATCTGGGTTTCTTTTGTATTTGGTTGTATATTTTCAGGCCACCAGCTCCTAATCAGTGCAGTAAAATTGTATCCTTCTTTTCTGAAGTTAAATATTCATCGTCTTCAAATGTTGAAACATAGTTCTCAAAATGCTCTTTCCATTCTTTCCATTTAAGTATTGGCTCGCCCTATGCTGGTAAGAATGGCTGAAGGGGTGAAAGGTTCCATACATTCCCAGAAGCCATATCACAAACAGTTAATAAAAAAAAACTAGTGTATAAGCAGTCTCAAGCTGTGCCTGTCAGCGTGTATGCATAACCAACAAATTGCTGTGCCAGTCAGGCAAATCTCAAAGACGTCCCAATAACTCTTAAAACGAGACAGTCAGCGAGTATGATAGACTACAATGTCAAAAACACCAGAGAATTGGTCCCTGACACCTCACTCAGGCACAGGTACTTGAAATGCGGTACCTTACCTGTAGGCAGAATGAGGCACGACTTGTCATGAAGAGACAACCCTTTCAATAGTTCCAGAGTTACATAGCTGGAAGGGTACTGCTTGTCGATAAAGTGTACATTTGAGACGATCGACTTCCTTTCCAACGTGCGGATGCATGCACGGTAGAGTAGTTTACTAAAGAAAGGCGGTGGTGCACAACACGTCAGCACACACGCGCTCCCTTAAGCTCAAAAGCGGAGCAATGATGTGTGCGCGCTGTGCAAGTCGTGCTGAGGGAGGCCCGATACAGGAGTCTCGCGCCACACAACAAGGAATCCACGCTGCCAAAATTAAGGTAAGCGCACACGTAAAATACCTCAAGGATAATTCTGGATGAAATCTGTAGATCCTAAGGTACACTGGAACTTTCCTTTACCAGACTTAGTTGTGGCGTGCAGCTTATATGGAATAAACCACTTCACGCATAGTTTCTCCGTGCCAGGATCGCTTGACAACTCGTCGCCAATCCTGTAAAGACCAGTAGCCATTTTCTTAGAAATTAAGCTTTAGTGGAAGAATCCTGGCACAGCAGGTGGAGTCAGAGAGGCTATCTCGCAACCTCTAAATCCTACGCTCTCAACTGTTGTCCTCTGACCTCATCCCATTCTAACACGCCAAGACATTTTGGCTGTGACAGTCATAAGTCAACGTCAGCTGCGTGCCAATGCCATCACAACAGGAGCATATTTGGAAGAAACATTACTAAACTTTTTTGAAAATATTCATTTGGTGCACCTTTGCTTATTGGAATGTGTTAGGAGTGCTTGGGTATAATTTTTTTCATAGTATCTGTATTGATATTCATTCCAGGCTGTGGCCCTCACATTATAAAAAGCTTATGTTGCACTAAACAATGCAACAAAACAGTTTGAAAAAAACTAGGGATGGCGTAACTCACATAATTTGCTGTAGAGTATTACCTAAAGAGTACTTGGAATTACACAAGTATAACTCAACTTTTAGTGCTATTGCCTCAGCCCTAAATACACCCTTGCATCCAAAATGGTCCTAAGGATGCTTTTCCGTGAAGAAAATAGCTCTAATTGCAATAGAACAGCAGCAGCCAGCAGCTTCTCGAGCTCGCCAAATTCATTGTTCCTGTGCTACTGCCAGGGCCGACTCTAGGGCGGTGTGAACGGTGCCACAGCACTGGGCGTTGACTTGGGGCGGGCGTCATTTTTCCAAGTATATTCTCATTTTAAAAGCACCTGCTGCCGTGTTCCTGGCCTTCAGCAATTATCAGGCATGAATTAAAATGTCAGGATTCTCCTGTGATCAAATAGGTGGGTTACTGCTTCTGTAAGAGAGCTCCTTTTGTTACCTGTCGTTTATAAGTCAAAATCCTAACATAGAACATTGAGCTATTAATTGTCATCAAAGAGCTACATGCAAACTGCAAGGTATATGTTAGCGCTACATGTTTTTTTGCCCAGTCTATCATTATCCTTATCTTGCCAAAAGGGTTTATTTGGGTAGAAAACAATTATTATTATTATTAAAGAGATCCCCTAAAAATTATGTAATGTTTTAAATTCTGATTTGGCGCTTTTCCAGAATAAAGACTCAAACTATATTTCCTACCAGTATCGATGACATGTCACTCCTACACTGCACCTTGTAGTCCTTTCTGATGTAACATTTCCTATACACTGATTTACACAAATGATTGTCTCTGTGCAATGTGTGTGTGATGTAAAGTGCTCTGACACCTTACACTGGTATGATTGATGCAATAAAACTAAATGAATCGGAGAGACAGTGGTTATGGAGACATTAGGGGCACTGTTAAAGGGTGCTAGTGAGGAAATCTGTGGCAGAGGTGGTCAATGGGGGGGCGCCAACAAATATTGTCACACAGGGCGCCACCAGTGCTAAAGCCAGCCCTGGCTCCTGCTGTAGATTTTCGTGCAAAATTACTGTAGCATAATTAACATTTCACCTAGGCTTAAAAAACATATCCTTATTGACATAAAAACAAAGCAAAATGAAAGATTCCCCCAAATACAACTCTTGTCTTCTCCACAGAGGCTTACAAACACTGCCCCATGTGAGACGGTAAGCTGGTGTTGGGTAAAAGTTGGTATCTTCTTGAAATGTTGTATAAACCCCCCATCCGATTGCTGTAACACAAGCAGTTCCGGAATAAAGGCGTTCAGTTGTCAATGCAACACACAGGTTAAACAAACACGTACACACATAGAACAAACACTTCACACTGACACATACATACACAATGCACCCTGGATTCAGACACCTACACTAAGAACATACATTGTATACAGACCCATGCATGCATATCCCACACTACATACAGGCAGACACATTGATAGTACACACACTGCATCCTGGCAACTACACACAGATACACAAACCAAGGATACACAATGCATAGTGAGTGATACAAAACACAAATAGTGTGCACCCTGCACAGAGATACATACCCAGACTGTGCATAATAGATTCATATGTAGCACACTGAATCCAGACGCACACACAGAGTGCACATGTTGTACACCCACACATAATAAACTGCATTTTGACCCATATACTACTACATATCGACCCACACATCACACACTGCTTACAGAAACACACAATCGCGATACACACCCCGAACAGACACACTTATAGCGTATACGTTGCATGCAGGCACACATAACAAATGCTGCGTAGAAACCTACTTTATATACATGCACATACTGAAAAAAATATACTCATAGCATACTCTGTATAGAGATTACCCCAGTACAATGTTGCAAACACCTCAGAAGCAGCGTCAGATTGGTAAAGCGGGCACTCGGGCAATGCCCGAAGGGCCGGTGTCCAGTTCCAGCTGTGGGCTGCTTTTTGAGCAGTCTGGGGGGGGCCGATTTGGGCTGTTTCTGCATGGTTCGATGCCGCCAGTGGCCCAGTGGGTGCCTGAGTGGACTTTCTGGAGATATATGGGCGGGCATCCATTACCTCCCTTTTATCAAGAGCAGAAGTGTCACTCCCTTTTTCTCGCTGGGACGGCCATTAATGTATGCACATTGAGAGGGGGCAGGGGGCCTGAGCAAAAGTGGCCTCACTTGTTTTCAGGTGTGTTACCAGCTAAACTAAGCTGTGCTTTTTTTTTTAACTCCTCTCTCCCCCACTTTTTAATAAAATTTCGCAGGAGCAGTGGTTTGCGGAAAGGCAATATGCAAACGTGGGCCACTTTTTTTGGCGTGCCAGGGCCGATTTATAATCCCAATCCAACCCTGCTCAGAAGGCCCAAAGGATCCACTACACGGGTCTATGAAGTGAAAAAAGTTCAAGAGGCGGGCGCGCATGCGTACACGCCTCCGAGGTAGAGAGGCGGGGCGGAAGCCTGAGTGTCTTCCTCTTGTGTTCCCTCCCCATGCGAGGGGCATGATTGGTAGCTCAGCGGGTACAGCAGGTCCTTGGACTGGCTCCAAACTTGGCCCGTCGCGCTTGGGAGCTTCAGACACCTGGCAGTGAGAGGACCTGGGGCGTGCTGGCGAAGAGCACCCGTGCCTCACAGACAGACAGACAGACAGACAGGCGGGGCCCTCGCTGGGGGCTCCATGTCTGGCGTGAGCCGGGGCCTATAGGCAGGGCCTTTCAGGTGGGAACAGTTGCCAGGACGGATCGGATGACTCCTTTGAGAAAAGGCGGGGTGGAGAGGGTGCAACCTAGCCTGTTTTCTACCCGCACCACTAGTATTTTAATGCCCCGACTGGTACAAAAAGAAGCAACATCACCCAGAGGCAGTATTTTCAGCCCTTGTCTTTACCTTCTTCAAACCGCAATTCTACATAGACACCCCTTTTAAATATCAGAGGTGCTTTAACGATCCCTGACTAATAATTAAAGTAAACAAAGGCAGATTACAAATAAATACATTTGATTTTAAGTCTTATTAGTATAATTTTTGGCCTTTGCAAGACTCTTAAAACAACAAAAATGGCTGTGTTTTTCTCTTGGAAAGTTGGCACCCCTATGCGTGGAGGGGGGTGGAGGGGTTGTTCTCCTTTAAAGTGCAGGCCTGTGTGTACTCTGCTGTGAAGATGGTTGTCTACTGCTCGGTTTCAAATGGTTGTTAGAAAGGTGTCTTTAAAGTCTTTCTATGTGCATGTGGTCAATTTCTTCAGGAAAATACTTCTTCGGTGTGGGTTAGAGATTGCTGAGTATCAGTGCCGCTTGAAGAGATGCACCATTGAGCCAAGCCGTACAGGGGATCTGGCGTTTCCCCTCGAGGCTGGAGTGGTGGGAGGCTGGTTGCGTTACTGGGGGACAGTTTTGCAGCTGTCGACCCCCACTAACAAAATCAGCAGGACTGTCCAGCATAATGACTCACTTCTCACTCTCACTGTAGAGGTCTTTGTATACCCACCACTTTTCAGGCAACAATAAAAGGGTCGAGATTGATATCTGGTGGTTTATGTTCCGGCTGGAGAGAGATCGGAGTTTTGTCTGTTAGTAGTTTTGACTCATCCAAGGTAGCGCAGAGGCTTAATGTGCCTGCTCCAAAGAACGTGTACAATACAGATCACAGAACTGTTTCTAATGTGCATAGCTCAGTGAGTTACTGCTTTTGTCACAGAGATCCTCTAGTTACTTGCAATTTGTAACTGACATTTGTAATAAATGTAGCACAGTGAGCTAAGAACTGCCATCAATTGAGTTGCATGCAAAATGCATGGGACAGGTTTGAAAGTTATGTTTTTTCCCCAGTCTTTCATTATCTTAATGCTGCTAAAATTGGTTTGTTTGGGTAGAAATACATTCCTATTAATAAATCCAGTGCTTTAAATGAGCCGGAGTACCAGGGCTTTTTTATTTTGAGCGGGAGAGTACCCGCACTTCTCAAGAGAAATGCAATACTTTTAATTGGCGAGTACCAGCGCTTCTCAGAAACAAGCAGGTACTCTGGTGTAGAGTACCTGCACTTCTATTTTTCCATTTCAAGCACTGAATAAATCCAACCACTGTGTTACGTTTTGAATCCTGAGTTTGTGCCTCTCCAGACCAAGCACTTTTAAATAATGCCTACTAGTAAGGATGACATGTAAATCCTACACCTCGCATTCCCTTTAGTTTCATGTTACATTTTCTAAACACTGATTTACACGTGTATGATTCATTGTCTCTGTATGTGCACACGTAGTATAAAGTGCTCCAACTCCCTACACTGGAATGAGAGGCACTCTCAAACAAATGAAATACCTGTGAGAGGGGCTATGGAGAGATGAGGGGTACTGTTGAAGGGCAATAGTGAGGGAATCATTGAAGGGCCCAAGAAGATTGTCGTATCCTGGTGCACTGTAAGGTCGTCATTTACTGTGCCCTGAAAGCTAATACAATTGAACATTGTTGTAGAATGCACAATTTTTGTAATATTTTTCCAATGTTTTCTTGGGGAGAGAACCACCCTCCCCTAGCCCACTTTGTAGTGGTCAGGCTCGCTTACTGCGCTTGCTACGCACAGTTCGGGGCTGGTCTGACAAAATTTGCATGGGCTGCTTTGGGTTCTCAGTCCAGCACTGTCATTGAGGTTGCCAAGTGTCGGCCCATACACGATGCTTCTCTCTGTTATCTGCACTGTCTCCTCTCCTACATGTGGAAACAAAGCCCGGCCCTTACTTGGATAGTGCCCTGGGTGGGAAGAAATTTGCCGCCCTTCCATCCTACTGATGAACAAAATAAGGAAGTAGGATGCCCCTTTTGCGTTCACAGGTCAGTCCATGGCTGAATACTTCAGAGCAGTGACTGGCCTCTGATGCAAACATCTCCACAACTCCCCCAACTCACTCTATAAACTCTGAACTTAGCTCCGTAAGGCTGATGCCAAGTTGTTTTTGGGAGGGAGGGTGTTGGTGTATGGGGGCACTGCGACAAAGGTTGAGTGTGAGATGGGAGTGCAAGGAAAGGGGCTGATAGTGTTAAAAACTGCACATGCTGCATGTTTAACAATGATTGAAAGCACTGCACTTTAAAAGGAATTATTGATGCTATATGAGAATGGTGCTGCTGTTTACTTCATCTTGATCCAGGTGGTTCTTTTCACTCCTCTGAACATTGACCAAACTATTGTCTTTGCCTGTGCTTTTTCATATTGTGTTACTGGAGCAGGGCGGGGCGCATTGGGGAGTAGGACAGTGCAGTCATCCAACAGAAAAAGTAGGTGAGTGAGCAAGAAAACACGTGCACTGCACACATGAAATGCTGAAAAAGAAGAGTTCCCTTAAGTAAACAGTGGAATGGGACAACTCTTCCATTTAGAACATGTGAGATGCAAAATGCTGCTGTGCAGGACTAACACAAGAATGCTAAGGCACCCCACGGACTCGGGACACACCTATGGCGGTGTGCCGGTCCCCGCCACAGGGGGCGGGGCTTGTGACTGCAGCGAATGACGCTGTCGGCACCAACCCCAAACATGCCAGGTCATTGGTCTGCCTGGAGGGTGACCCGGAAATGCCTCAAGCACTTCTGGGGCAGGGGTATCTGGTTTGCGCCAGTTCCTGCCCCTTTTAAGTGGCGGCGGAGTTGCAAGATGGTCTCTTTTGCACAAATCGCCGCTCCCTCCTGAACGCACTGCCCCATCGGGGACATGGAGATAAACTCTCTCTTTTTTGTTTTCCTCCAGGATGTCGGGTGAACATAGGGAGTGCTGCAGGCATCAGACCTCATTAGCTGCTTGTACGAGGTTTAGGATGAGCGCTTCAGGGCCAGCTGGGAGCTGCATGGGCTGACCCAGTGCTTGCGCTGGACTGGCCAGACCTTAAGTAAGAAGGGCTTCAAAAAATGCTACCGCCGCTACAGCTTGCAGTGCATTGGCGCGAGCGCGCGCTTAGGAGCAGAGGCACCTCATCATGTTCATTAAGTGCCCGCGATCACGTTCACTTTTGCCCGAGATCAGTTTCGCGGCACCCCTTTGATGTTCTCGTTCAGAGAACATCAAACATCAAAGAACATGTTGTTGTGTTAATGCTTTGCTGCTGTCCATTTGACTTACAGCGTTCTTTCTCTTTCCACAAACTCGATGTTTGTGTTCCTTTATTTTGAGATGCTTTTAGTATTACTCTCACACACACAACCACAACCATACACACAAGCACAACCACACACCCTACCACACACACACACAACCACACACACAACCACACATACAACCACACACACACAACCACACACACACAACCACAACCATACACACAAACACACATACAACCACACACACACACACACACACACAACCACACCCATACACACACACAACAACCTCAGACACACACACAACCACACGCACAAACACACAAACAACCACACACACAACTACACACACACAACCACACCCAACCACACCCACAGCCACACCCAACCACACACACACACAACCACACACACAACCACACGCACAACCACACACATACACACAACCACACACACACACAGCCACACAAAACAACCACCCAACTACACACACAACCACAATCAACCACACACACAACCACACACAAACACAACACACACAACCACACACACAACCAGTAGCGGTCAGTGGTGGGAGTAGCTGCCGGGCGGTGACGTGGGGAGGAGGTGGCAGGGTGGGGGGTAGTAATCTGAGGGGGAGGTGTTGACCCCTTTGGATTCCCTGCTGCACATTTGGCTTTAGCATTGTGCTTGCTGGGCAGTTAAGCTGGTACTAGTTTTCTCCTTTTGCAAGTGTAGTCAAGCCACAGCAGTGGATGCTGGCCTTAGGTTGGGGTCACCGTTGCAGCGGATTGTCCAGGCTCGCTGGAATTTTTTGGTACTTGTTTTTCTGTGTGAATGGGGGGTGATTTGATGGTAGTGTTGTCATTAGTGTTGTCATTACTAGTTTAGGCATTGCCCAGGTTGATGCCAGAGGTGCAGCTGTTATTGTCCATGCACACTTGCTCGCTGGAGAAGGGTCTTCGCATTTAAGGACTGGAGGCAGCCTTTTGGTCAATTAGTGGGGGTTGTGCAGGTAGTGCTTGCCAGGCATTTTTTCATTTAATTGTTGGTGCACGAAGGTTAGATGGTTGACTAAGAATGGCGCCTAGGACACAGAACTGGGAGAAGCGCACACACATGGAGGAGCTGATGGAGTTGTTGATGCACAGGATGGACGATATGGGCTAGTCCTTGGAAGAGTTGAGAAATCGCCCTCGGGCGGAGGGGCAAGAAGGGGCTGAGGAGAGACCTAGGTGGGGTAGCTCCTAGAGCAGCATTCCCACCGGTACCCAAGAAAGCTAGGGTCAAACGGGACGGGAGCGAACGCCAAGGGCCCCCACGGGTTCCTGAGGAAGAGATCCCGGGACCCTCAAAGCCAGGTGGTTGCCAAATTTAGGTTTGCAGGAGATATGGTCGCCACTGTAACTTCTGTTCCGGCACATTTCGCTGGAGGTGAAAGAAAAGATTTGGAAAGGGTAATATGTGGACATGTTTGATTTGCTACTGGACAAGCCGGAAAGGGAGGAGGTGAAGAGGTACAAGGAGTGTGCACACTCCAGGAAATGTGACCACTGGCCTTAAAGAAATAAAATAGAGGAGATTTTGGTCAATTGGATAATAGGTTTCTCCAATTAGCAAGCCATTATGGCAGAATGCTTCACTGGATTGGGTGCCCAAATGGCATGTTATCAGAACCGGATTGCTTGTGCGCATGATGAATACGGGGGTGTGGGGTGGAAGGAATAAGGAGTTTAGGAGGGCGAAGGCGCTGACCCTGGTTTAACATGGGACCAGGTCGATCTCATTATGTAGCTATGCCACATGAAGCAAGTGAGCCACAAAACCACCCCTGGGCAGTCCTTTCGGGCAGGCCCGCAGATAGCGCAGGGGAGGTGGGAAAAGGGGGAAATGTTGGGACTATAATAAGCGAACCTGCACCAGGCCACCGGAGGCGTGTAGGTTCAAGCACGCTTGCTCATTTTGCAGCCTCCCCTCTCATCCCGAAGCAAAATGTTTCAAAGGTTAAAGGGGGAAGAAGCAAGAATCATGCTGTACCCCTCCTCAAAGCTCCATCTCCTGTGAATTTACTGGCATTGATACCATGGCCTAATAGATACATTAGTCCAACCACAGCCCAAATTCCTTTTGAGGGTTTTAAGGAGGGTTTTTGGATTCCAGCACCTGGGTGTTCCCCACTGCAGGAATCAGCAGTCTTTAAGACCTAACACGGCAGTGGCGGTAGCAAAGATTGAGAAGGAAGTGAGATTAGGGAGGGTGGCTGGCCCATTTGAATCAGTACCATTGGAGGATTTTGTTTGCTCCCCGGTCGGGGTGGTGCCCAAGAAGGACCTAGGTGAATTTTGCCTAATACATAACTTGTCCGCTCCCAGGGGCAGTCACTGAATGATGCATTCGACAGTGCATTATGCTCGGTCAGATACGCCCCCCTTTATGAGGCGATACAAATGCTCCAGGAGCTGGGGCCTGGTACCATCTTGGCGAAAACTGACATCGAGTCGGCTTTCTGACTTCTCCCTGTGCACCTTCTGGACTTTCATTTGAGGGGAAGTGCTACATGGACAAGTGCATGCCCATGGGTTGCTCAGTCTCCTGCTCATACTTTGAGAAGTTCAGTTAATTTCTTGAAAGGGTTTCCAGGCAGGAGACGGGCCATCGGCGGCTTCTGCATTACTTAGACGATTTCCTTTTCTTTGGCTCGCCAGAGTGTGGCAAGACATTGCATTCTTTCTCTGCACTAATTTGAGAATTTGGAGTCCCATTAGCTCCAGGCAAAATTGTGGGGCCGTCCACTGCAATTGAATTCCTAGGTATCGAGTTAGACTCTGTGTGAGAAGTTGGCCTGATATATGATGTTTCCAATTCTGGAACCACCTTGTATCAGTCCAAACAATCCCTTATGGTGTCTGGTTGTAAGTCAACCTTATAGACAAGCTATCCTAAGGGTAGCATGGACTAAGCAGCCTTAAAGGCTTAACTCAAGAGGTCGTGTTAAGCAAGCTGTTTTACCAATCACAATCCTGTAATATCAAATGAAAGGACACCACACAAGTTATATATTATAAAAATATATGTATTTATTACTAGAATAATCCTCTATACTCTTTATGAGTCTAGAGGCACAGGCGTTTAAACAAAAGCACAGTTAAACATACAAAGTTGAACAATTATGGATGAGGGCGGGTGGCCACTCAAACCATATATTAAGAAAGTGGTATAAGAGATACCAATCAAACAGTGGTTAGGCCTAGGGCCTAGGGAATCGCTGGGAGCAGTCGGGACTAGCAATGCTGAAGTTGGGAAAAGCCAGCGGGATTCGGGTGCAGCGCTTAAAGCACAGGCATGCACCAATGCAAAGTCAATGGTGCGTAAAAGTTATAAAGTTATAGTTTAAAGATACTTCCGCTCAACCTAGAAGGACGAAACTTAAGACACATACACTAGAGGTGTGTACCAGTGTGGGAACACCGGCGTTGCTGAGTTACCTCACCCACAGGAAGCGGGTGCACAGGTGCGAATTAGCGTCGGGTTTTGTCACGCAGGTTGCTGGTGCTTGGAGCTGAAGATGCTGCAGGCGTCGAGACGAGAAGTGTCCGGTGTGATCCAAGGGTTGATCGAAGTTAAAGATGATCTGAAAGCAGAGGGGACAGAGTCTGGGTCACTTAGCAGTGACCAGGGTGGAACCAGAAGGAACCAGGCAATGTCGGGCGCTTTTAGGTCGCTGACGGGTCGCTTTTCTCCGCTGCCACGTGGACTCTGGGGCACCGAGGATGTCCAGGAGTGGATCACAAGCTGTCCCGCGCAGGCTCTCGCTGTCGGCGGTGTCTGCTTCCGGATTGGAGCAAACAACGCTTGGCAAGGGCAACCCACGCAGGATTCCAAGATGGCGTTGCGCTCGGACCAGGAGGGTCAGAGCGGGTGCTCCTTTTCAGGGGAGCGGGTGCAAGTCTGGAGCAACCAGAATCACAAGTCGAATTTCAAGATTCGTTAGCACAGGAGCCACAAGCCAACGGGCAAGTAACCGGGCTAACGTGTTGAGCCAAAAGATGCAGAAGGGCCCCACGCCGCACTCGGTGAGTGGAGAGGGGTGAGCTTTGGTGCAAGAAATGCTCAGGGCTGGGGCTTCTCAAACCCCGTTGTACAGCTTCGAGGGTCACTCGTGGGCTGCACGGTCAGCGTCTCGTGGACTTTCCAAGATGGCGGGCCCCGCGCTTCCGGTCGCCTCCACGGGTCTCAGCTCTGCAGGGACTCTGGATCGGGCTGGTAGAAGGCAGGCACGCTTGGTCTTGTCAAACTTTGTCGCTCGAGTTCCGGTGGGAACTGCAACAAAGCAAGTGTCGAGGTGCTGGATGGTGCCTGTTTGCACAGGGTGGTCACTCCTTGACCACAAGGGAGATTCTTCAGTCTTCTACGTCGAGTAGGATGTCAAAGGGTCCAGAGTTTCGTTTCATATGTTTCAGTCAGGATTATCTGAATACTTGGGCATTGCTCCCACTCTTATACCAATCTGGTGGGCTGGATAACCTGCTAGCTCCCTCCTATGGGTGGAACCCAGGAAGGGGGTGGTTACACCCCTTTCCCTTTGTCCAGGGCCGCGCTGGGACTGGGGCTGGTGTGCCCCAGAACCGGTTTGACCGGATTATGCAAGGGGAAGCCTTGTGCTCCCCAGGCAGTGTCTGGTTTCTTTCATACCTCCCTGCTACAATCCACTATCTCCTGTCTGGGGTGGTGTGACACCTCCCCGCGACAGGAAAGCCTTTGTCCAGGCCTCCTCAGCTGAGTTTCGGTCAGCAGCAGGAGGTCAGACTCGTGTCTGTGGCAGAAGCGTCCATTTTGTGATGCTGAGGCTCTTTTAAAATCAACCGCGTTTCAGTAAAGTAACATGTCTTCTCCCTCTAGAGGGGTGGAATGCTATCCCCGTCGACAGGACTGTCGAGGGGATAGTATTCCAAATCGTATGACACCTTACACGACATGTTTTGATAAAGCCAAACCAAAGTTAACATATAACCGCGAGGATTATATTGCACTTAATAGTATATGGTTTGTCATTATCCCGGAACAGCTAAGGGAGTTGTTCCCGACAGCTGCAGACAGGCTCAGCTCATGCTAGAGCACTATCTCACGTTAAACCACGCACTCTGCCTCCAGGATTGATAAGGCCTTCCATAGGAGTGACTCACAGGTTTATATGTGTCCAGATATAGGTTTAGATATAGGTATACTATATCTAAGCAAGAGGTGATTACACCTACTTGCCCCAGCTGAGTGATCAGCCAGTTTTGTCACTTTAAGAACCAGCCAGGGGTGGCAAAAGCTATGCTGCAGCCCCTGGTAGGCCTTGGTGGCACCTATGCCCTGAGCACCTATAGTACATGGTACAGGGGCTGACAAGGAGTCCAGTTCCAATTGGGTCATGTACCTATAGTACATATATGTGAATTTAGAGAGAGAACAGCAGGCTGGGGGTCTGATTAGCAGGCCCACAGCCTCATTAGGTCGAAAACCAGTGAAGCAAAAAGCAAAAATTGGGGTGACCATAGGATTGCAGACCCTACTCTCCTACACTCTGTAACTGGGGTGTCCCGGCTCAAGCAGGGGAAGGTTGCTGCTTTCTCCATCGTTCTGCAGTAGTTCTTCAGTAAGGATGAGGTCACCTTGCACCAGCTCTGCAAATCTGTAGTGCAGCTCAATTTTGCGCTGAGAATCATCCCCATGGCCCGCCCATTTTCGCGTTCTATTGCACGGACAATGTCGAGCCTAAGGGAGAAGCGCCACTGTTGTATAGTGAGTTCCGCCAGGACATGTGAATTTGGATGGCATTCCTGCGGGATTTCAATGGCACCATGGTGTGGCCCAGCCCTCCCCCCCCCCCCCCTCCCCCAGGTCCAGTGAGGAGCTGGGCCTGCTGACAGATGCAGCAGGAAGAGAAGGGTTTGGTGCGATCCTGGGCCCAGTATGGTCTTCGTAGCATTGGCCCACTTTTTGGCTGGAGTCAGGTTTGACTACCAACATAGGTTTTTTGGAACTTTTCCCCACCCTGGTGGCTTTGACCATTTGGTAAGATCAGTTTGCCAACCAATCAGTCATTTTTTGGTCTGGCAAAATGACAGTGGAGGAGTGCATTAACCAACAGTTAGCTAAATGTAAAATGATACTGTGGCTGTTGAAGGAGATAGTGCTAAAATGCATGAAACTGAATGTGTTGTTAAGGGCCAAACATGTCCCAGGGGTGATGAATCACACAGCTGATGCTCTGTCTTGTTTCAAGATGCAAGTTTTCAGGTCGCACCACCCGAAAGCAGCTGAATTCCCAACTCCCATTCCAGACCATCGATGGCAACTTGGTACCCAAACCTATTGGACCTTTTGGCAGCCAGCCTAGCACCCAGAACAAGGCAGCCTTAAGAGGGGGCGTTTATTGCCTATTGTTCTTTCCTTGGAGAAGGCTGGGATGGGGTCTGGCATGAATCCTCCCCTATTTCATCATTCTTGAGGGCACTAAGGGATGGGGCGTTCTGCAGCGTGCGCACGGCACCATACAGTGGCGATTTCCTTCGCAAAAATGCAGGGCCACCGGGATCCAACCAGCACTTTCATAGTGGGCTTTGAATGGATGGCAACACTCACAGGGGTCACAGGCAGATGCTCAGTGCCCTATTGGCATAAGTACACTTGCGGCGGAATTGAGATCGCTTGCGAGCGTTTGTAGGTCCACCAGGGAGGTTCATCTTTTCAGGGTGGCCTTCATGCTAGCCTTTTATGGTGCTTTCTGGGTGGGGGAACTGGTGGCAAGTAATAAGAAGGATTAGAGAGGAGGGCTTCAGCTGGTGCACGTGCAGGTGCAGGGGAGTTCAGTGTCCTTATCGATCCCAGGGTCAAAAACGGACCAGGGCGGCAGGGGGGACCACATCTTACTGCACAGGGCGCAAGGGAACTCGTGCTGCCCAGTGAGCAACCTCAATACATTCCAGGCTCACAGTCCTCAGGGGGTCCTCTCCTAATCCACGAGGATGGCACTCCTCCCACCAAGTTTCAGTTTACTAGGGTGCTTGGGATAGCCCTCAGGGTGGCAGGGATGGACCCTTCTGAATTCATTACCCATTCATTCAGAATTGGGGCGGCCACAGAGGCCACGGCTATGGTTCTTTCGAGGGCAAGAGGTAAAGAGGATTGGCAGGTGGTCCTTGGATTGCTACAAGGGCTATGTTAAGCTGCACATGCTTTAGGCTCTGACGTTTTTCCAATAACTATTTCTTTTTTGTTTTTTCATCGTTTTCATGTCCTGTTTACGCAGGAAGGAAGACAGATTTCTGTGCAGCTCAGGTGCCCGCCTGGGGGCCGGGTGAAACTGCAGTATTGGTTGTAGGCCATTTTTATGTTCAAAGGTTGAGGCATGTTTTTAACACAGGAAATTATATGGAACGGGCCTGCCAGGCGAGTTTCAACATTTCTTATCATGGGCAAGGGTGTTGTGTTTGCCGGGCACGCCAGACACACGCAGCCGGCGAACTACAATTATGGCCGACTTCCGTTACCGTGCAGGAAGCACAAGAACTTGCTGACCCTGAGCAGAAATGCTTTGTGTTCCTGCTTCGGGAAAGCATACATTCTTCTGGTTCACTTACATGCGTTTTCGGATTGTTGCTCTTCTCTTCGTTATCCTTCGTCGAGGCGACGTTCCCTCCACCGGCATTCCTGTTCCTGCACCTCCCCTTTAGGATCATTGCTCTTCTCTTCCGTATCCTTCGTCGAGGCGACGTTCCCTCCACCGTCCCTCCTTTTCTTGGCCCCGTGAATCCTCTTGACAACAGCGGCAGGTTCCTGTTCTCTGGGAAGATTGCTTCCTATACCAAAGAAAAACAAGAGAAAAGCTGCATGAGTCCTATCGCAGTAACAGCACTTGCGCGCTAAAACTATAAGATTATAGCAATCAAGCTATTTATAACCCAAGCTACATAGGCTCCGAGTTGCTGGAGATCCGCGTTTTGATTTTTTGTTTATTTACTTTCATGTTGATACCTTAAAAAACAAGCATTTGCAATGCAATAGGTCTCGCATTAGGAAAGTTTGAGGTATTAGTATTGTAAATGACACATTTTTTATCTGTGTGTTGTTTTTTAAAATAGCGAATTGAATAGTTTTGTCATTTACAATGCCAATAGTTTTAACTTTTGCAAACGTGACACCTATAGCATTTGTAATGCAATAGGTGTTGTATTTACATGACTTAGATGTATTAATATTACAAATAACAATGGGTTTTATTTTTTTAGATAATTAATACTTAAATAAAAGTTATTGTAATTTATAATGGCAATAGCTTTAACTTTTGTAAATAACTTTTGGGAAGATTATGTTCAGTGTATTTTATTGTGATGAAAATCCAAGAACTGAAGTGAAATATTAACATCTTTTTGTGACATTTGTAATAAAGTTTGAAACATTGAGAGAACATATTAGAACCAGTTGTTGTTGAATGGCTGCACAGAGTGATGCTGTGGCGTTCAGTGGTGCTGAATGATGCTATGGCCTTCAGTGGTGCTGAGTGATGCTGTGGCCTTCAGTGGTCATGAGTGATGCTGTGGCATTCAGTGGTGCTGAGTGATGCTGTGGCCTTCAGTGGTGCTGAGTGATGCTGTGGCATTGAGTAATGGGGTGACGTTGATTGATGCTGTGGCATTCAGTGGTGCTGTGGCATTGAGGGGTGCTGTGGTGTTGAGGGGTGCTGTGGCATTGAGGGGTGCTGTGGCGTTGAGGGGTGCTGTAGCGTTGAGGGGTGCTGTAGCGTTGAGGGGTGCTGTGGCGTTGAGGGGTGCTGTGGCGTTGAGTGGTGCTGTGGCGTTGAGTGGTGCTGTGGCGTTGAGCGGTGCTGTGGCGTTGAGTGGTTCAAAGTGTAATGAATGAGTCATGCTCACTATTATTAATTCATTTTGGAGCTCAATCAGGAATACAAGCCAACCATAGTACCCATAGCTCTAGAATGAATACTCGTGGATGAGCAATAATAGAAAACATATAATAAGTTGACTAAACTAGTTGCAAAACTCAAAGCCTAGTTTATGAGGTGCATTCGGAGCACAGTCTCGCTTTAAGCAATGCCAGCTGCTCCACTATTCATGCCTGGAAGCATTCAGCACCTAATCTGGATATGAAAAGATTTCCAGTTCCCCATCTGACACCGGGGAATATTGCAGAAGAATTAGAATCTGCAGCAATAAAGCATTAACTCGAATTCTCATTTAAACTGCCAGAATCTGAATCTACAGTAGAATGATCTTCTCCAGCAGAGAAAGCAGCCCATATGCTCCACTTGCTGCTTCTACCGCAGAGAATGTGTTGGATAAAAAGAAGGCACAGAATGGACACCTGACCGTAGGGAAATATCACAATGCATGCCTCCAAGAGAACAATGGCGAATGCACTGCGTTGAAAAAAAGATAGCAGGCACACATGGGATTTTGATGAAAAAAAGCTCGAAGCAAGAACGAAAAACAGAGAAATAAATGCATCAAACGGTCTGGCGTAAACATTTTGTCTTGTGTGGTCTTTCAATTTAGCACTAGTAAATTACAAACATGGATTTTTGCACAATATACAGAGATTAAGAGCAATGGGGTTGTGGAAGCCGTTAGAATGATCAGTTCCTAAGCACCTGGTAGCGTGCCCCAACTAGCAGCAGCCTTTGATGTGCGAGCGAGTGGGGGTGGGGGCGCGGGGTGCGGAGCATTTGAAGTGTGATTACACTGCAGTCAATCAGTTATCCGCAGACACAAATGTGGCTGTGTTAACAATGCTAGGTTGCTTTAGTATGTGAGATGCGGTATAAAAAGAAATAAAGACACAGCATTCCGCCTATCGATAGACGATAAAATGAAGCCCAGGGTCAATCCTAGAAGGAGCCAAGCTGCACATACAACATTTACGCAAGTTTGAGCTATTGGCATTGTAAATTAAAAGGTCTTTTTTTAAACATAAATAAAAGGCATTGTCATATACAATGCTACTAGCTTAAACTTGCATAAATGCAAGACCTATTGCATTGTAAATGCTAAGCAAACCATAATCAATAATCACGTATCAGCACACAAATAAAAAATGCTACAATATGAAATATAGACATGAAGATTCAAAATACTTTAATCGACTTCTCTTTTTTGCACGTTTCCTTTGCCATATTTTTCACACGACCATCTTCCATTGGCACTCGAACTTACTTTTTTTTAAAAATGCACTTCTTGCTTGTTTGGAACTTTAAACTTGTGTCGTCAAAGTTGTCCGTAGCAACAATGTTGCTTATGTTCTTTAATTGTTTTTATGTACTTTAATTATTTTTATATAAAGCCTTCTGACACCCATCGGATCTAGTCCGCACTTTATAAATTAGTAAAATAAATAAATAGTGGATGGTAGACTGGCAGATGTGAAATTGTGTGCACTTATGTGCTGTAATATAAACAAGAACGAAAGACAGGCCAAAGCAGGGTGAAGGATTGGAGCATGAAACAAAAGGCGATTGTGTTATGTAGCGCTTTTCGGAGGTAAGAATGAAGGGTAGTCGAGATTAAATGGCTTGTCCTGGATCACTTCATATGGTCACAGGCGTGCTGGGGGGGGGGACGGACGGGGAGCGGCAGCTTTGAAGTCTCGTGGTTTGTGACGTGAGGAATGTTGGGGTAATTAAAGGTGGCCAAGAGCGTGCCCTTGAAGGCCCCCTCCACCCAAAAGAGCTCCCATCCATGCATACCCTTCGGGGCTACTTTGGTGCCACATGCTGCTATGCTGGATTTTGCTAACAGCCATAGCATAAGCACAAAAGATGAAACCCAGGCAGTGGCAGATAATCTCATTACTCAAACATGCCCGTCGACATGTTAAAGAGGACTTGTCACCCCCATAACATTCAACAACAAGCATGACAAACTCCCCAGGCTGCCGGGTGCTCAAGGGTGGCATGGCTCCAGCTGATATCACGTCCTGGAGGCGGGATGGGGTGGGGTGGGGTGGGGTGGGGCGGAGGGAAGGGAAGGGAAAGCTTCCCAGCCACATTTTACTTGGAGTAACTGGTAAACATCACATTACTAGAAACAAAAGTGGGCAGTGTAAGGGCACAGGGTCAGGGACAAGATAAGAGATCGGGCAGAGCAAACGAGTAAATTCTGAACTAGGAACAGAGCATAAGAAAAATAAAGCAGCAAAAAAAAACAAGAACGAAAGACAGGCCAAAGCAGGGTGAAGGATTGGAGCATGAAACAAAAGGAGAGTGTGTTATGTAGCGCTTTTTGGAGGTAAGGATGAAGGGTGGGGAAAGCCTTCAAGGCAGCGCTGAGAGGGGGGCTGGGCACGAAGGAAGGAGAAATGCGAGTCACGGCCTGGCGGCCGTGAAGTGTGAAGCAGTGGGTGGAGAAGCAGATCCCTTTGAAGCTCTCGGAGGCAGGAGCAAATGGTAAGGGGAGGAGAAATGCTGCTGGAAGGCTCGGGCAAGCTCGTGCACGAGGACGTGCACTTCTGGAAATCCGCCGGTTTAGCTTTCTGGTTTCACCTCAATAGGTGTCTCTGCGAGACCTAAAAAAGGAATACTGTTACTTCTACCTGAAGTGAAGGTGGACATTGTTCCGCACAGTTAAGAGCATCAGTTAATTAAAAACTTGGGTTCGTGGTGATACATCATAGGTGGGTTCTGGCACAGAGTTTCCTTAATCTTTTTTTCTATTCATGTACCCTTCAACTGAGAGTACTTAAATTACTTTTATCTCTTGCCTTTTTAGATATATTCATCCTCTCACACACCCCAGCTACCAGAAATACATGGAAGAAGGGATTTATTCAGGTAGACACAAGCGCCAATAGAAAGGATATACTGTAGAAGTAGAAACACCCTGTGTACTTAGCTCTTCTTCTGTTCTTTTTCCTAACAGAGATTTCTTTTGGTTGACTGGTTCTGACTCAAACTGGGGTGCGACGTGGGACCTTTTGTGTTTTCCTCCTTGTCTTATTTTCCTTCTTCCCCGGGTGACTGTTGGTACTGTGACTCAGTTGGGTACAATAGGTGACCTGGAGAGGTTGAGGATCTTTTCTTAGTTTGCATAGCGCTACTGCGATAACGTCAGTAAAACCTGATACAGGGGCCTTACTGCTGGGATAGTTAAGGAGCATAATGGAGTTCTTGTTGATTAAGGGGAATATGCCCTCCGCAGTTGTAGTAATACACCTGGGGGGCAACGATTTGGTACATCTGGGCAGGAGTGGCGTGTTTGAGGCGCTGATCACTTAGATGGGGTGGTTGGCGAGAAGATGCTCGCAGTCAGTTTTAGCATGGTCCCATATCATCCGAGGTTGTAGTGGCGGGTGGGGGGATTCGGTCTAGGCCCTGAATCATTCTGTTAGGAGAATTAATAAGATGAGTAAGCTGTTAGGGTCCCCCAAGCTCCAGACCATCTTGCATGGATGCATACGGGGGGAGAGGTTTTTCTTACAGGAAGGTGTCCATCTCTCGAAGTTGGGGAATGAGTTCTTCTTGGAAAACTTGCTGGCATGGTTGACCCTTAGGCGAAGCAAGGCATGACCTTGGCTTAGGTGGGGGGCCCAGATAGTGGGGAACTATGCTGTCCTGTGGCGGTCATGATTGGTGGGGCTTGTACTGTCCTTAGTAGGCATCCCCATTGTTAATGGGAAGAGGTGGGGGACAGCGGTTTCTCATGGACCTCCAGTGGGCGCTTACGGCCATTTGGCTAGAGGGTGCGGGTGGGGAAGTGAACGCTTCCAGCAGGCCCTTGCGGCCAATCCCCACACGGGCTCCAAGCTAGCATAGCAGCGCAGCCCCTTGAAAAGTGATATTTGAGGGCATAAGGGGTGCCCAAGGTAGGTAACCTTCTGGGCAGGTGGGCTTCTGCCAAGGTCAGTTCGAGGGGGAGACACCTCGCACGTAGTTGGACCAGTCATGATCTTACATAGAGGCTCAATGCAGGATACGCAGAGACAATATGTATTTAATTAGTTCAGGATTAGGAATGGCTATATATTAGAGCCTCTGTTAAGGTTAGCCATCCATGAATATTGTAAATATTATTGTATTGAGTGTTAAGGGGCTTTCTTCGTATTATTATGAAATGTAAAAATGTATGATGTATTGGTTGCAAACAATATGACTGGGGTTGTTCTATCCACTAACCCAAAAAGTTCTGATGGTAGTTTTGTGCCTCAGGGAGTCGCTACCCCAAGAGTGGGGGAATTAGTCTGAGGGTTATAGGAATCAGGGTGTTTGGGGGTGGGGATTCGGCAATACCAAGCCATATGCGAAGGCTCAACACGCACTCGGGACGCGCCGCACCTATGGTGGTGTGCCGTTCCCCGCTAGAGGGGTGGGGCTGGTGACAGCAGTGAATCACGCTGCTGGCACCAGCCCCTATCATGCAAGGTCATTGGCCCGCCTGGGGCAGGGGGCAGGGGCAGCTGATTTGCACCGGTTCCCGCCCCTTTAAAGGGGTGGGGGAGTGGCCAGACACTCTCTTTTGCACCCTCGCCGCTCCCTTCACAATGCGCTACCAGCTGCCCCATCATGGGCTTGGAGATAATTTCTCTCTTTTTTTCCCCACCCACCATCCCTGAGGCAGCATATTGTCTTATCTGAAAGTGGTTTTCCGTTGCAGGTTTGCTTGTGTTTATTTCCTTTCAGGTATCTAGTTGTTACTGTCCTTCGGTTTGTTGCAATTTTGTCTGTCTAACGTTTTTAGGTCGCGCCTGTCAATGTGTTTGCGCATTGCAGGCGAGAATTATAGTAAGTGGAAAAGAAAAGTCTACCAAAACGGCTACAGGTCTCATACAGGCGCATGCACGCACGCCAGTCACATAACACACCACCATTGGTCTGTGCCTCGCATCAGACTTCAAAGGCTGCCGCTCCCCCGCGTGCACATCGCTCACCAGCATGTGTCTGTGCCTAGGCATCAGACTTCAAAGGCTGCCGCTCCCCGCCCCGAATCAGACTTCAAAGAAATGCGCTCCCGCTCCTCCGCTCCCCCGCCCCCGCCACAGCAATGCTGAGAGCTTGTTTTTTTAACGTGTGTGGACCGATCTTTAATCCCAATCCAACCATTGAGTTCAGCCATTCGTCCTATTGTGAATTAAGGCCATAGCTATTTAAAACGGCAAGTTCTCACGGAGCACACCTCTGGCAGTGCGCTCGCATCTAAAATACAACTTCACCTTGAGTGTGCCTCGCATACAACTGTTGCTGCGTCTCATAGGCGACAACACAAGAACTGGAACATGTTTCTCTCCCAGTGACGTTATCCGGTACTGTTTTATCCTGTTCTTGCATAAAATACAGTTCTAGCGTTCAACTCAAAGTCTCATAGAACGGGGCGGTTTCCAATTCAACATTTAACAAGAATAGGCAATTTTTCTGCATTGTGTTTGTCAGTTCATGACGTCACCTGCAATCAAAATAAAATACAGACCAACGCAACATTTTTCCGCCCCATTCTTAAACTTCACCCAGTAGGCATCTTGGAAAAAAGGGGATTTGATTAAAAACATAAAGGACAGCTACTACACAATAGTACACAGGAGATAAACATTAACTCTATACCGAAATAAATGTCTTGTTATCTTCTACGGTCTAATTTAAAATAATTCGCCAATATGTGTTTATGTACTCAGATGCAGCTTTTACTATATATGTATTTATGAAGCAGAGGAGAACAGCGTCTTTAGAAGACCTTAATGAAAGATTATTTTGTAAAACGGCATGCTAATGAGTTAACTGAGCAACGCGACCCTCCATCAGTATTTGAACATGGCCCCTTCCTTTTCTGAATCCTTTCACCCTCCAACTCCAACCTCCAACTCCACCCTCCAACTCCACCCTCCCACTCCAACTCCACCCTCCCACTCCAACTCCACCCTCCAAATCCAACTCCACACTCTAAATCCAACTCCAACCTCCAACTCCACCCTCCAACTCCACCCTCCAACTCCACCCTCCAACTCCACCCTCCAACTCCACCCTCCAACTCCACCCTCCAACTCCACCCTCCAACTCCACCCTCCAACACCAACTACCCCCCAACTCCACTCTCCAACTCCAACTCCACCCTCCAACTCCACCTCCACCCTCCAAATCCAACTCCACCCTCCAACTCCACACTCCAACTCCCACTCCATCCTCCACCCTCCACCTCCACTCTCCAACTCCAACTCCACCCTCCAACTCCACTCTCCAACTCCACTCTCCAACTCCACTCTCCAACTCCACCCTCCACCCTCCAACTCCACCCTCCAACTCCACCCTCCAACTCCACCCTCTAACTCCACCCTCCAACTCCACCCTCCAACTCCACCCTCCAACTCCACCCTCCAACTCCACCCTCCACCCTCCAACTCCACCCTCCAACTCCACCCTCTAACTCCACCCTCCAACTCCACCCGCCAACTCCACCCTCCAACCTCCAACTCCACCCTCCAACTCCACCCTCCAGCTCCACCCTCCAGTTCCAACTCCACCCTCCAACTCCACCCCCATCCTCAAACTCCAACCCCACCCTCCAACTCCACACTCCACCCTTCAACTCCAACTCCACCCTCCACCTTCCAACTCCACCCTCCAACCACACCCTCCAACTCAACTCCACCCTCCAACCCCACCCTCCAACTCCAACTCTACCCTTCTACTCCACCCTCCAACTCCACCCTCTGACCCCACCCTCCAACTCCACCCTCCAACTCCACCCTCCAACTCCACCCTCCAACTCCACCCTCCAACTCCACCCTCCAACTCCACCCTCCAACTCCACCCTCCAACTCCACCCTCCAACTCCACCCTCCACCCTCCAACTCCACCCTCCAACTCCACCCTCCAACTCCACCCTCCAACTCCAACTCCACCCTCCAACGCCAACTCCCCCTTCCAACTCCACCCTCCAACTTCAACTCCACCCGCCAACTCCACCCTCCAACTCCACCCTCCAACTCCACCCTCCAACTCCACCCTCCAACTCCACCCTCCTACTCCACCCTCCTACTCCACCCTCCAACTCTAACTACACCCTCCAACTCCACCAACTCCTCCTGTGAACTCCACCCTCCAACTCCACCCTCCAAATCCACCCTCCAGCTCCACCCTCCAGCTCCACCCTCCAACTCCACCCTCCAACTCCACCCTCCAACTCTACCCTCCAACTCTACCCTCCAACTCTACCCTCCAACTCCACCCTCCAACTCCACCCTCCAACTCCACCCTCCAACTCCACCCTCCAACTCAAACTCCACCCTCCAACTCCAAATCCCCCTTCCAACTCCACCCTCCAACTTCAACACCACCCTCCAACTTCAACTCCACCCACCAACTCCACCCTCCAACTCCACCCTCCAACTCCACCCTCCAACTCCACCTCCAACACCAACTCCTCCCGCGAACTCCACCCTCCAACTCCACCCTCCAACTCCACCCTCCAACTACACCCTCCAACTCCACCCTCCAAATCCACCCTCCAGCTCCACCCTCCAGCTCCACCCTCCAGCTCCACCCTCCAGCTCCACCCTCCAGCTCCACCCTCCAACTCCACCCTCCAACTCCACCCTTCACCCTCTAACTCCACCCT